>NC_073693.1:255762316-255971602 GCF_029784155.1 Uranotaenia lowii
GTTTTGAATTAGCAGTTCGAACTCCGTTTAGGCCGCAGCCCGTGGCGTAAAGAATAGCCTTCAAGTCTTCTAAGCCAGCGGGCATGAGATCGAGTCTCGGTCACGGCATACATAGTTTCTGTGGGTTGGTGGTTTAAGCATTTGTAAGATGCTATCCATCATATCCTCAAAAGATGTACGCTTAGAGTTAACAAAAAGAAATCTCTTCGAGGAAACATCAAGTTTCATTAAGATCCTGTATGTGTTTTTGTTCGTTTTTTTTAACCATCGTAAGGAGGAAAAAGGGAACTTATCTTTAACTTCATAGAATCGAACCATGTTTTGAACCTCGGTCAAACTTAATTTTGAGTTTAAAAAAATGAGCGTGTTTGATTCGATTTATCAGAAAATGCAACTGGTACGCTAACATTTTAAACCCAACCCCACATTGAGACGAAGTTTATTAGATAAGTCATAAAAGTTTTAAACCTAATTTAAAAACATGCTAACTTCACAATCCTTACTAAAGTCTGGCTTATGTTTGACAAGCAGTTGTTAAAAATTACAGCTAAGAGAAGCTTTAAAAAATGAGAATACTTTAAATACATACCTTATAAAAAATATTCCCACAAAAGAACAGCGAACACTGGCCTCCTAAGCGTTGGACAAAAACAAAATTGACAATAACAACGGGCAGATTATTGAAACTACACACTACATATTATATTTACAATGCTCATTCTAATGTTTTAATGTAATAATAAATTCCTATTTCCCACCACAGTTCACACGAAGCCATGGTGTCGGGTATGTGGTGATTTGCATTGAAGATTCTGCCGAACTAGTTATCTAAAGAATGCAATTCAGCGCATACGTTGGCGAAACTGCGGTGAATCCGTGCACCCATGGTGGATTATCTACATACATACATACATTAAAATGAATCTATCATTTTCGATATTTTGTTTCAAATATTTTGCTTCACAATTTTTTAATACTTCAAAAATTGTTTATTTTAGATGGAAATAAATATGGCTATGATACTGATAAAGGTCGGTTACAGCTAAAGGTAAGCTTAGTGTGTCTTGAGGTAAGTT
Organism: Uranotaenia lowii; assembly: GCF_029784155.1. Classification (NCBI taxonomy): domain Eukaryota; kingdom Metazoa; phylum Arthropoda; class Insecta; order Diptera; family Culicidae; genus Uranotaenia; species Uranotaenia lowii. The sequence goes on from NC_073693.1 coordinate 255,763,393, forward strand.
GGGTTTAAAGGTGAGATTATTCTGTTGTATAACTATTTCATTTATTGATTATATGATATAAGAACGTTCAATCAGTTGCCAGCTGGGCAGGTATCTACACGTATGCGGAATACCTGTCGAAGATTCATAGCACTGAGAATGTTATGAATTTTGTACGGTTGCGAAACTGTTTGCTCGTTCTACAAATAAGACATACACATACACGAAATTCATTCATTACATGACAGTTCACACGAAGCCATGGTGTCGGGTATGAGCTAATTTGCATTGAAGATTGGCCGAACTTATAATCTAAAGAATGCAATTTAGCGCATACGTTGGCAAAACTGCGGTGAATCCGTGCACCCATGGTGGATTATCTACATACATACATACATAATAAATTCCTATTTCCCACCCAGAAAGACCACCAAAAATGTTCGAACGGATCCCTAGACTGAAAAAAAACGCAAAATTACTGTAAAACATCAATCACGACTAAAAACATAAATCTAATCCCTCATAATGGTTGAAACAAGATACTGTTTCTTACTGCACATCGAAACCAACTATGGTTACACGACCTCCAGGAAGTTTAAAAATTACACCCTAAATAACAAAAATCATTTGTCCATGTTCTTTTCGTTCTAAAAATAGTATTGGCACTTAGGTCTGCGGGTTACAGCCATTCTGTATTGATTTTATGAGAAAAAATATTCTAAGAAAGATTCATATAGAACTGAAATATAAGCTCTTCAGCCCCTGTGGTTTGCCATTTTTGAAGAAAAAAATTATAAAAAAAATCCTTTGCGATAAAATTTTTCGTTGAACAAATTTTTTTTTTTTTGCAAACATCAAATGTGTTGGCATTCAAATAGACTACATGTATTTTAACTCAGACAGTTTTCACGAAATGAAATAATTGCAATGAACAAATTTGAATAGTAAATAGCAAAAAAACAAAGCTGAAAATGTAAACCAGATGTTTAGATATTCGGAATCTTGTACTTTTTGCAAATAACAGCCGGGTTAAGCACCGACTTGGTAAGGTAATTTTGTGTTCTGGAAGCTGTTCAGTGTTCATTATCACATAACTTTGAGCTTCAGAATGATTTTCCAAACGACACATCCTGGATCAGCTAATATTGTCACCAAATTACACATGTTCATCTCAGAATTTACCCAACTGTCCTACATAACTTTACATGTAGATTCAAAAACTTATTCTCCACTTGTGTTCTATTTTATTGATTAAATATCTTGAATATCTTCTTATGATTAGGTACGGATTTCTAATTTCGCCTAAAAGCTTCGTTGTCAAGATGTGACATCCGGTTCATTTACGGAAATAAATTCACCGGTATGGCAGTCAAGAAAAAAATCCTACTTCTTTTTTACCCGTTGAAGCAGAGGTAAATTTCAATCTAGTCAAATGCTACATACAAAAAGGGAATCAGAAAAAGGGATTTGTGTGTACATGATGAGAACGTTGATGAAAAAACTTTTGCCTCATGAATACGACCAATATGTGTGGTTTTTGCTTTCCATCGATTCTGTCACCCAAGGTTTGTTGCAGCCCCATTCATGGATTATAGAGTCAGTTTTCAAAAAGACGTAGCTTCGATGATTGATGTCAAAGCTCTAAAACCGTGGAGTTTTTAGTAATCATCAAATAATGTAGAATTGAATCTATAAACTTTCGACATTCCTAATCCTCAAGCCAGATCAGTGCATCATCTTGCACTGCAGTAGAGAAGTTCGTAGGCTAGACCGGAATGAAAAACTCGGGACGAAAAAGTCAATCTGATCAAATTTATAATCACTCGACAGCTGCTTGCTGTGTATGTGTGTTGATGTTTTGCACCGAATTGGCTTCGGCTTTCATTCACTACTTCCGTCATACAAATCTGGCTCAAAACCACAGTTGTCCGCTACTAGGAAGGTATAGGTAGTTCGAAGTTTAATTCCAAACAGCTTGCTGAAAAACTGCTGCATCCATACTGCCTAAGCTCTCCACTCCAATAACCATTGATTGAATCGTTCGGAGAGCAAAAGCTGGGAAAATCTGCAATTGTCATCATTCAAGGATACAATTCAATTTTCTACCTCAATATCCTGATTTCCCATCTAGTCACATTCAGAGACACGAACTTCAATCCGAGAGAGGGACACATCTTCCTGCAACCTCTCGGTTCAGGAGTAGTTAATCGGATTACAGGCGAGTTTTGATTTTTGGGGACAGAGTGCCCGGGAGAGTGCTAATATGGGAAAGCCGATTCCAATCAAAGACCGAAGCTACACTACAAGCTGCTGCTGCTGGAGCCAATGAAATATGAAATAGGTGGACGTACCTTCAACATATTCTGGGAAGCCTCGCCCGCTCGTGTTCAAACAGACGCGTAATCTATGCATTTATTTGATTGATTTTGACTGTGTTCATTCATTCGTTCCTATCTGAATTTAATGCCTGAGCTGAGTGCTTTGGAATCACAACACAGCCGTGCGCTGAACTCTGATGAATGTGAAATAATTTGATTTTCATTCCTTTTTTGGATGGAGCTTTTGAATTTGAAAAAGTTTGAGAATATTTCTAAAGAAGAAATGAAATTATCTTTAGTTTTTTTTCCAAATCCAGTTTCAGATCGTGAAGATTTCAAACATTTATGTAAATCATTGGTAGTTTTTTAAAGTCAAAGCAGTGATATTTCTAACCTCTGATTTTTTTTCAAAATTGGTCAATTGAAATGCAATTAGCAGGAGGGAAAAAAAGAGAATTGAATTGAAAAGTTTAGACGGCGTTTGACTTAAGATGTGTATGAGTACCGTAAAACGGGGTAACTTCGATCACCGGGGTATCTTTGACCAACAATAAATTTTTGCACATTATCATCAATAACTCAGTCTATAGTTTGAATTTTTGAAATCTGTTTTCTACGTTTGTCCCCCAGGTCAGAGGCGGCGTGCAACAACAACCGAGCGTCTGTTCTCCAGGTCAGGGGCGGCTCAAACAGCGTCTGTCTTGCAGCAAGCGGCTGAATTTATGAAATGCGGCTCCCGCCAGCTAAGTCCAAGATGGCAGCCCCATTCGCGGGATAGGGACTTTAGGCTAACAACCTACTGCTCCCGATTCATAAAATTGTTACGGAATCCGAAAGAAATGACCGACCTGGAACTTTGGCGACGACTTTTAGCATGAAAACACGGACACGAATTGGAACTTGGAATGTTTTGACCCTTGCCCAACAAGGCAAACTGGAACAACTTGCTGGAGAGGATAGCCGCCTCAAGCTTGAAATTCTGCGACTGAGCGAGGTTCGTTGGCCTAACACTGGAGAACACAAGACACAGTCCGAGCAAGTCCTGCTTTACTCTGGCATACGAGGAGAACATGCTACTCGGGAACGAGGAGTTGGTTTCCTGTTAAGCCCGCAGGCCTACGCGGCCCTCATTAGATGGGAACCGATAAACGAAAGAATAATCGTAGCCAGATTCAGAACATGGGTTAGAAACCTTACAATGGTCCAGTGTTATGCGCCAACTGACGTTGCGACTTGCAGGAGAAAGAGCAGTTTTACAGCAGTCAACTGAACAGCGTGGTTGAGAGAATTCCGAAGGGTGACATTCAAATCCATTTGGGCGACTTCAACGCAAAGATTGGCTCCGACAATCAGGACCTTGAGCGCATCATGGGGCGCCATGGCCTAGGACAAATGAGCGAAAACGGAGAGCTGTTTGTAGAATTTTGTGGCAACAACAACATGGTGATCGGTGGATCGCACTTCCCCCATAGACCAGCACATAAGGTCACTTGGGTATCCCGAAATGGCCGAACAGAAAATCAAATTGACCACATCTGCATAAGCCGAAAATGGAGAAGGAGCCTTCTTGATGTCCGCAACAAACGAAGCGCAGACATTGCATCTGACCATCACCTCGTCCTTGGCTAGATACGACTGAGAGTTGCGCGTGTCCAACGGCGCGAGGAGAAAGTCGGGTGTCGATACGACGCACACAGGAGTAAATGCACCTGATAAGCGATCAAAATTATTTGCGGACGAACGGTTAACGGTAGACATTTGATGTCTTCGCAACATTTTTATATTTTTAGATGATCTATCAAATTCTTGAAAGAAAAAAGTGATTTTTCCACCTGGAAGGGAGATAAAAAAATTATTTCTTGAAACAATTAGTTTAGAGACTTGATGTCTTCACAAAAGTTGTAGATCTTATTATTTAAAGCAACTTTGTTGAAGACACCATCAAGATCGCATGAAAAACATAAAAGTAACGAGCATTTTAAAAATAACGAGCATTTTAACAAGTAATTTTGAGTTTTTATTTAATATCTTTTTTAGTATATGATTTACAAACTTGGTATATTTGAAAAAGTTGTTCAAATTGTTAAAACACACAATTTTGTGGAACATTTCAACTACATATTTCAACTAAGAAAGGAGATATACTACAAAATATCCAAAATAATGCCTTTTTTCAGTAAGTTATAACTTAAGAGTTCGGACGAGTTCGGATAATTTTTTGAGTGGGTTTTTTAGGTCAAGTTATTGGCTTTCCATTGATATATAAATTTAACATTAGTTTTGGATAGATTTTCTGCAAACTAGCAATCAATAATGCGCTTTTTCCTCTAGAAATACTTTAAATTCGAAGAAAAAAAAACCCATTTTTTCCTGTTTTTAGAGGAAAAATCTCATTTTTGATTGCTAGTTTGCAGAAAATCTATCCAAAACTTATGTTAAATTTATATATCAATGGAAGGCCAATAACTAGACCTAAAAAACCCACTCAAAAAATTATCCGAACTCGTCCGAACTCTTAAGTTATAACTTACTGAAAAAGGCATTATTTTGGATATTTTGTAGTATATCTCCTTTCTTAGTTGAAATATGTAGTTGAAATGTTCCACAAAATTGGGTGTTTTAACAATTTGAACAACTTTTTCAAATATACCAAGTTTGTAAATCATATACTAAAAAAGATATTAAATAAAAACTCAAAATTACTTGTTAAAATGCTCGTTATTTTTAAAATGCTCGTAACTTTTACGTTTATCATGCGATCTTGATGGTGTCTTCAATAAAGTTGCTTTAAATAATAAGATCTACAACTTTTGTGAAGACATCAAGTCTCTAAACTAATTGTTTCAAGAATTTTTTTTTTTTATCTCCCTTCCAGGTGGAAAAATCACTTTTTTCTTTCAAGAATTTGATAGATCATCTAAAAATATAAAAATGTTGCGACGACATCAAATGTCTACCGTTAACCGTTCGTCCGCAAATAATTTTGATCGCTTATTAGGTGCATTTACCCCTGTGTGCGACGTCCGCCGGTTGGAGAATCCAGAGGTGAAAAGGGCATACGTTGAACAGCTAGAATCCCGAGCCTCAGAGCTGCCGACAGACGGAACAGTCGAAGAACAGTGGTGTGGAATCAAGAATGCCTTTATCACGACGAGCCATGGTAGGACTCTCGGTAAAGTTTGTGGAAGAAGGAGTGAATGGATGTCGGATGAAACTTGGAGGATGGTCGATGATCGGAGAAAGGCGAAAGTCGGAATTGAGCAGGCATGTACCGGGTCAGCCAAAGCAGCCGCCCGCTTACGATATGCGGAGCTGGAAAAGGCAGTTAAACGAGCTTGTAGACGAGATAAGAGAGCCTGGACAAACTCCCTAGCCGAAGAGGGAGAAAGAGCCGTCGCCAATGGAGATATCCGATTACTTTATGACATTTCTCGCCGCCTCAGTGGTGCAAGGACTAATGAAAGAATGCCGCTGAAAGACCGAGCAGGTCAGTTATTGACCGATCGAACAGATCAGCTCAAACGATGGACTGAGCACTTAGAACAACTCTTCCGAGTCACGAATAGCGATGGCCAACAAAACCCGCAGCTCGAAGCGCCAACAGTAAATGGCGTCAACTCGAAAGCGCCCTCGCTGGCTGAAATAGAAGCGGCAATCAAAAACATGAAATCCAACAAAGCACCTGGGATCGATTGCATCCCTGCTGAAATGCTGAAAGCCGACCCTGCCCTATCAGCACAAATGTTGCACCGTCTTTTCACTGACATCTGGGATACTGCAACATTCCCGGCCGACTGGATGCAGGGTATCCTCGTAAAGGTCCCGAAGAAAGGAGACCTGACAGAGTGCTGTAACTGGCGAGGCATAACGTTGATCTGTACAACCCTCAAAGTACTCTGCAAAGTGATCCTGAACAGGATCCAGGAGGAAATCGACGTTACACTCCGACGGCAACAAGCTGGATTCCGATCCGGACGATCATGTGTGGACCACATCACAACGCTACGAATCATACTGGAACAAATCAACGAATTCCAGAACTCTCTTCTGCTGGTGTTCGTTGATTTCGAAAAAGCATTCGACCGACTTAACCATGAAAACATCTGGGCGGCTCTAAGGCGACGAGGGGTCCCAGAGAAACTAGTCCATCTCATCGAAGCACAATATGAGGCATTTTCGTGCAAGGTCTTGCACGACGGTGTCTTGTCCGAACCAATCCCGGTAACTGCTGGAGTGAGACAAGGATGTACGCTACTTTTTCTAATCGTAATGGATGAGATTCTGATTGGATCGATTGACTGTGCACCGAACCGAGGATTGCCGTGGAATCCTTCAACAATGGAGCAACTGAACGACCTTGACCTGGCTGACGACATTGTTTTGCTCGCCCAAACACAACCAGATATGCAGAGCAAACTCGACGACCTCACCGAAAGTTCCAAGGCAGCAGGTCTCAAAGTCAATGTCGGAAAGACCAAGTCGATGGAGATCAACTCAGGAAATCCCTCCAGTCTGTCCGAACTGTCGACGAGAATCTTGACTGGGACCAAGTGAAGACGATGGCTCCAGATCGTCAACAGTGGAGGTCTTTTACCACGGCCCTATGCACCGGAGGATCGGCGCGGGATCATTAAATAAGTAAGTAAGTAAGTTTTCTACGTTTGAAAGCCTATGATTTGAGTATCAAATAGACAAAATTTGGTTTGTATTTGAATTTTTTTCTGTCAGTAAAAATCAGTGATTGAATTTTGCTGAGCATGAGTTGATCAACCATCTCTCGCTCAACGCTTTACTCGGAAGCAAAGGTTGCTTTGAGGCAGCGAAAACGACAAAACCGATGATGTATACGCTCTCAACATGGCCGCCTTCATGAAGCAATATACATTCGAGGCAGCGAATCCAAAAAACCAAACGAATGGCTCTCACTCATCTCCTGTCACAACCTTGAGGGAACCGAATTCAAAAGGCAGAGCAAACCCGAGTCTCCTCGTTTGTGCCTGGATCGAATGCGTGAGGTTTTTCTGCTATTGCTATTATTGCACAGCAACCGCACGCAGGCAGCTAGTTTTTTCATTTCTTTTTCTTCCCCCCTCTTTCACCATACGTTGCGGGCCGTGCAACGCAATAAGTTCGGTTGTTTTTGTTGTTGCCTCAACCTTTGCGGTCGGCTCGAGTTATTCAAATTCAACAACGTAAATGAGTATGTGTGCCTCGTCTTCTTCATGCATCATGTAGCAACCGAACGTTGAGAGAGTTCGTTCGGGGCAGCAAACGGATAGTGTCTCTCAGAGCAGATCCTCCTCATGGGGGGAGGTTTGAATGAATGTATATGTATCGTCTCCTGTATAGCTATGCGAGGCCTCAAAGTGTGTATTTTGAATGCCTCTGATGAGAAAATTGGTGAGGATTTCAATCACTGGTAAAAATGTAATTTCAAAATCTTAAAATTTCTACTTTTTCCAAAGCCTGCAGACAAACAGCTCTTCTGATGAAACCAAAAAGCATTTAGAAGCAAACGGTTTGTTGTATGTGAAAGAACTACTTTTTTTTTGTATATGTATAGTTATAGTGCTATTTTCATAGTCTTTAGTGATAAATTTTTAATATTTAAAACATATGGACATTTTCCAAGAGTAAGCCCGTATTAGACAAATGAAATCAAATGGTTAACTTTGAAGTAAAAATTAAAATGAAAATAGTGGGAGAGCCTACAGGAATGTGTTAAGGTAAAATTTCATTTGTATTTTTTTTAGCTCAAACTATTTAGCAAGTGTTTTAATTTTTGTTCCTTAATGTATGCAACATAACAGTACTTTTTTCAATTATAAATGTTTTTAAAAGAAAACGTTAAAAAGCAAGATAAAATTGATAAACTAGCATTTGTAAATATTATGAAGGTGTTTTGTTTCCTTTATGATCAAGAAAACTCGTTAAAACCGTCAAAATAGAGACTGATCAATGTAACCCCAAAGCATCAAACTCAAAAAAGAGACGAAATCGATTTTTAGTCGAATTCAAAGTGGTCTAATAAATTTCTGCAACCATGTTTTACGTTCATTGGTGTCGAGTACTGATTTTAAAAATATTAAACATGCCACATTCCCCTTAGCAGAAAAATATTCGAAAAATATTGAAGAAAGTGATCAATATCACCCCGGATTACGGTAGTCAAACAAGCTAAGCTAAGTTATTGCTATTTAATGCAGCTCTTTTCCCAAAAATACGTTCAAATGAACGAAACGTTTTATAACTATTTTTATAGATATTTTTATCATTTTTATCATTCACTGAATGGGGTGAATAAACAATAAAACGCTTATAAATCACGATATTTTTTTTAATTTCACAAAAAGTCTCATATTTCTTAAAAATTAACGAAGTTTTAAGATAAATTCTTGTTCAATAAGAGTGACATGGATGTTGATTGATTTCATACAATTGCTTAGCTAGCATTATTTTCTTTTGTTTGATTTTGTTTGAACGCTCTAAAAAAGTTTAATGTTGGCGATGGAATCAGCCATTTTTAGGTCAATGCAAATTTGACATTTGTGCTGACAGTTCAACCTTTTTTACAGTTTTGGGTTCTTTTTGTAGCGCGTGCTAACACACAAAGAGTGCAATTATTCCCACCGGGATAGTGATCCTTTGAATCACAGGAGAATTGCTCGATTTTCACGAAGCTTCATTTTTCCTGAAATTTAGGATGACATTTGTACGAACGCACATTTTTTACAAATTCAGGACAGTAATCTCCTGTTTCACGTGAGGTTTAATGGGTATCCCACGTTTTTTCTGGTGTAAGAGTAAACAACTTTTTTAAATCCTTTTCTACCAGATGAGTGCTGCAAAGATAATTTTCTGTAAATTTGGTTTCGTTTAGACTGTGCTCAGCTCCTCAGCTGTGATGACGAAATTTATCAAAACAGTTGTCTCCCGGTAAGTTGTACTTTGCTTATCTGGTGTGTAACAATTGCCTTATAACTTCAATTTGATATTATAAAACCCAAGACCTAAAAACAAAGTACCAAGTGAACATTAAAAAATGTCAACGCCTGGACAGATAAGTGATTTGGATTTTCTGTAAAACTAATTTTTATATGAACACTAGCTGACCCGGTGTGCTTTGCTACACCTTTCAAAATCGAATGATATTTTCAGAATTTATTCAAATTGTTATTGTTTTGTTGGCATTATTTTAAATCAAAATATAACATAATTAAAAACCAACCGCTATAAAATGAGAGCTGCAGCTGGAGTTTCAGGTTGCTACACAAAGATAACTTAAACTAATATTCTGAATCTTGCTCTATTAATTTGTGATAAGGATCTGATATTTTAATCTGTCTGGAGGGTCTCAAATTAATCGTACGCAAACAATCTAACAGATAAAATATGATTGGTTTTGATAAGAGAGACCCCCCTTCCCCTGTTCTTCCCTTCTCCCTGCTGAATGGAGATCGTGATCTTTAATAATCATACCCATTTTTTTCGTTCCCAAAAATCTTCTTGTATCAAATATTGTTCCATTGGTTGATAATTTTTTGAGCTTTACAACAAAATTTATATGGAACCCCCTCCTTTCTCACCCTCTCTACACTGTAAAGCGTAAGGGTCTATAACAATCGAAGAAACATATCTCGTAACCAAGTACCTTTCTATGCCATATCCCAGACAACCATTTGGTGGTTATATCAAATTTGTAACACAAATATACGTGCAAATATACGTGTAAACATATCGTATATAATGCAGCAAAACCAGTATATACGTATCAATTTGGAGGCCATTAGCACACATTTTCTTGATTTGGATTGTTTTGTCGTAATAAAAACATGCAATGTATTAAAATACAATAAAGGATATGCAAGGGCCGCACATTTTATTTGTTTAATAGGATTTTATTTGTGTAAAAACATCAACGGACCACATGTTGATCCTAATGATAACTTAATAAAATAATGAGTTAAAAACTAGTTAAATCTACAAAGTTCTCGAAACCATTAAAATTTTTCTTAGGAAAGTAGTCCTTGAAGCGTCGAAGTCGAAGTACTCGGCGAAGCGGTTGAAAGTTCTCAAAATCCCAATAAGAGCGCTGTTGGCTCCGTAGTTATTCAGCCGGATGGGAACATAGAGCTGTAGATTTTGGTTCCTTAATCCTCGGGGTCGCACACTGAGAGGAATAGCCTCCAGCAGCATGGGAGCGTCAATCCTCGACGCAAGGAGATCCGCTACGACTAGAGCACGTGCAGCGTTACGACGAATTTGAAGCGTGTCTAAATCAATTAGGCGGTAGGTGCACATTGCACATTGTAGGTGCAGATATACGAAAATAAGTTTAAATAACATTCATACGATATAATCTGTAAAATACTATACGACTTCTGGTTGTCTGGGATTCGTTTCCATTTGTTGGCTTCGAATTGAGAACTTATGCTAACAAAATTGTATTGGGCTCACCTCCCTCCTCCCATGTACCTACTCACAGAAAGGAGGATGGTGTGTCAGATAATCATAGAATCATGAAATGATTTTCCATGTTAATTTTTGTCCATTTCTCGGATTTTGAAAAAAAAAATGTTAAATGCTTTCCTCTTCCCTTCCTTTATTCCCAATTCTATCATCCCACTGCCAGAAAGGAATTGTTTGAAATAAAAAAAATGTCTCGTATTGAAATACCATCCCATGCCAAATTTGGTTTTATTTGCGATGTAAATTCTTGAGTTATGCATAAACTTGAAAGGAAGTACCATCCCTCTTCCATTCGCCCCATTGAATGGAGGGGTGAGAACTCAATATTCATAAAAGTATTTTTTGTACTCAAATACTTTTTGATACCAAATTTTATTTCATTTGATCTATTAATTCTCAAGTTATGCAAAAAAAATTGTATGGTAGCCCCCCTTCCCCCCTTTATATCTATATCTTTCCGTTGAAAAAAGGTGGGGCTTCAATTTATATTAGAAACATTTCTCGTATGAAAATACCCTCATATGCAAAATATGGTTCAATTTGCTCGATCAGCTCTCCAGTTATACTGAAAATTGTAAGGGAGACCTCTAGACTTTTCACATCCACCTTTTTGAAGGAATGAAGGATACCAAATATTCATAGAAGCATTTCTCGTACCCAAATATCGTTCCATGCCAAATTTGGTTCCATTTGCTGTTGTAGTTCTTGAGTTCTGCAATAAAAATTGTATGGAACTTCCCTCCCTCTTTCCTTTCTCCCCGCTGGAAGAAGGAAAGGGTCTCAAACAATTATTAGAACATGTCACATTCCCAAACATCCGCACATGCCAAATTTGGTTCCATTTGCTTGATTAGTATTTGAGTTATGAAAAAAATTATAAAAGAGGGCCCCTCCCCCCTTTATATCTCCCTACTGGAAAGAGGAAGGGGTCTCAAATAATCATAGGCATATTGTTCGTATCCAAATACCTTCCCATGCCAAATTTGGTTCCATTTGCTTTATAAGTTTTTGAATTATGAAAAAAATATGAAAGAGGCCCCCTGCCCCTTTGAATTGCAAAGAGGGAGGGGTCTCAAATAATCCTTGAAATATTTTTCGTATTAAAATACCTTCCCATGCCAAATTTGGTTCCAATATCTTGATTAGTTTTCGAGTTATATGAAAAATTGTATGGTAGCCCCCCTCCCCCCTTCCTATCACCCCACTGAGAGGAGGGAGGGGTACCGAATATTCATTGAAATATTCCCCGTTCCTAAATGCCACCCCATGCCAAATCTGATACCATTTGCTTGATTGGTTCTTGAGTGATGCAAAAAATTGTCTTTTGTTTGGGAGGCCTCTCCCCTCCTTCCTGTAAGGGGGAGGGGTCCCAAACCATAATAGGAACCTTCCCCGGCCTCCAATACCCCCACCTGCCAAGTTTCACGTAAATCGGTTCAGTAGTTTCTGAGTCTATAGGGAACAGACAGAAAGACAGACAGACAGACAGACAGACAGACATACAGACAGAAATTCATTTTTATATATATAGATTTCATTGAAAATTAAGTTTTGGGAATATCCTTGTTATAACTAGGGTTATCCAAATATAACATGAATTTATGTTCATATGTGTATATCTTGGAGAATTAATTCTGGTTAAAAAAAAATGTTATGATACATGAATAAGATCAGTCCAACTCCATTTGATTTGTTTTCAACAAAATATTAAAAATCTATTCTTTTTTTTCAAAATTGTTTTTTGAAATATTTCCACATTATTTGCAGACTCTGATGCATATGGGTACGCACTTGAGAAAACCAAAATTTAAATTTTTGATGATACCCATTTATGGCATTTTTGCATTTTGTTTACTTCAAAATAAATTTAAACAAATCTAAGCAGACCAGTTTTCAATAAAATTTAAAGTAAAGTAAAGGTAAAGTTCTTGCACTGAAATCCGTTTATCTTTCGCTACATAACATCAATTTTAAATATCTTTTTCTCATATTGAAGGTGAATAAATTTTCTTACAATAATTTGAACTCCATTTTTGCTTAAGAATTTAAGTACTGTTGATATTTTCGAATTTATGATCAGCAAAACGTTGAAAAATGCTTTTTTTCAAGAGAAATTTCAATTTCATCGACGATTTTATACCAGATTTATGCGTTTTATTTTTTTTATAGATTCCTATGGTTTATTCAAACCAATCTACAGTTTTTAACCATAATTGGTATAAAATTGAAGAAGTTATGATTATTTTATTGTAACATTAATGCTTCATTGTTAATTTTTGTAAATTTAAAATCAACAAAAAGATTAAAATGCATTTTTTTTTCAAGATTTCAAATTTATCACAGTCTTAGACTAGATTCATCCATTAAATAAAATTATTTCCAAGAAAAAACTATAAAATTTAATTGGAAACAAAAAATTCAAAAGATTACTTAAATAATAAAGTGGGTTGGAAACCGTAGAAGCTAAGATTATTTAACCTTAACAGTAATGCTAGCTCTTTGAATAAAATGGAAGAATCACAGAGTACAGCAGGGTTACAAAGATTGGGCTAGAAAATAATAAAAATAAAAAGGTTAAAGGAAACTCCAGGATTATAATGATCATTGTATCAAAAGACAGTAACAAGCAAAATTTAAGCTAGATTGAACTGCTGTAGCGATTTGCATTGAGTCTGAAGTGCGAATGGAATTTTGAGACATTTAAATCAGGAGAAGTATAAAAACTGATTTCTCATCAAAAAATTTTTTAACGTCTCGTTTACTTTTCTATATTCATTATCTTATTATTTTTTTTCAAAGCTTAAATTAAGGCAAACGTTCCTACTCCAGATCGCATCACGATAAGCGATATCATAAAAAAAAAGTATAGCAGAACCTAGTGCTTTCTGATTTTCTTAATCATTGAGCTTTTTTAATAAAATTCCTTCGAGTGTTGCCACAATCGGATAGTTTAAAGATAATGGAATCAAATGGATTGATATATGGATTCATATTATTCTTAATAATTCTTATAATTTCAGATAATTTGACCCTCTCGGACTGCTGACAGGATTTGCCAGCCAATTTATAAATTTTAGAATTTGAAGATACTTTTTGAGCATTTTTATGTTTAAACAGTTCTGTAACTAGTTAAAAATTTTGAAATTTTTTCAGTGCTTTTTGGTGAAATTGTTAAGCTACCAGTTCAATTTAAAAGTATTGAAAGTAAAAACAAAGAGAATAAGCACCTCTTAAATTATAAAACACTAAAAATATATTTATTTTTCGATGAATAGAAAATTTTCAAAAAAAAATATTTTGTATGGGGGTTCACCAACAAAATATTTTAATTTTTGGTGTAAATGAACCGGAAAAAGGTCTACTTTCTGCCCATGCAAAATTTAGGGTAACTGTATTTTTTTCTTTAAGTGCTTCTACGAAACACACCGTGAAGTACTTTAACCGACCAACTTGACTTATTTTTTCTGCAAAACTTTTAAATAATTGAGAAAGATTTTTCACTGATGATAGAAGTTGGTAAGCAAGACTTCAGGTTATTCATCAAATCTTGTAACTATCTGATAATTATACTTTTGTTCCAAAATATGTCATTTCTTTGCAATGAATTTGCTACTGTCAACAGTTTGCGAAACGGAAGTTTTAAATTATGAGTGTTGCAAAATAGAAAATTTAGATTCTTTTCGTAGCGTTTCTTGTTTGGTTTTATAGATTCTTTGTCGTTTTTCACTTTTACACTAAGGGCAGAAACACAGTGCACGCGAGCGAGCGAGCGAGCGATTCGCGCGAAGAATCGCACCTCATTTGAACACGTTGAAAAGTGTGAGACCGTTCACAGTGCAAGCGACGCGATTCGTACTATCGCGCGAAATACCATTCGGAAAATTATCCGTCGCAGCAGTCGCGTGAATACTTTGTTTTGGTTCACCCAAACTTCACATGAACCTGCACTGAGATTATTTCTCGGCTGTTTTATTTGAAAATATATCGCGTTATTTTTAAATAATAAGAAAAAAAAACGATTTTCCTCGACTAACTTTTTAAATAAATTCGAAGCAGATGTCAATTTCAATTATGACAAAGTTTTTTCAGCATATACCTGTCGTTTGTCCAGTATATGGACGAAATGGTGACCAGCAAATTCTGAAGAGAAATTCGTATTATTTTGCGGCACGGTGAATTTGTGCTCTTTGTGCTGTAAAAAACTCATTGCTTCGGGGGAAAATTTAAACATTGTGAATTTATTTTTTTCGCCAAGCTGCATATGATGCATATTCCATATACCGACGCGCGTTTTTTTTCTCTAATTATTTGAAACCTTTGGAGATTCCGCTAAAAAATTGCGTGGTCATCAGGTCTCGCACGATCCAAATTTTTTCATTCCATTTCTAATTGCTTGAATAATTTAAGAACGTGAAGTTTTGATGCCAAAATAAATAAGATGGTTTATAAAAAATAATTTTCTTCGAAAAACAAATACTCCTTTTCTTTAAGAACAAATAAAATAACTTCTCCTAGATAAATTGATATATGGATATTGTTTTAAATATTTAGTAGATTAGCTGAAAAATATTTAAAGTACTAGCTGCAAAAATGGTTATTTATCATTTCCCTTGATCTTAAATTACTATAATTATGATTATACAGTTCAAAATATGTCGACGGGAAAAGAAACGCTGCTGCCAGATCAAAATCAGTTGCTTGGACTCACAATGAAAACTCCTAGAAAAATTTATAGCATCCTAACATCTGTAACCAAAGCAAACACTCAACTGCTGAGCACAGAACATTTATATCCAGAAAAAGGTAAATTTTACTTGTTCAATCTGTAACATGAGCAAGGATTAAATAATAAATATGACTCTAGAACAAATTTATCTTACATTAAAGTGCTTTTGAAATAAAATCTTTGGTGCTTATTCTACGAGTCACGTGACGTGGATTTGTCGGGTCAACATGATTTGACGTAAGTGAAAATCGCCGGCGCTGATAGCTATGAAAACTCCGGTTTGTGGATTCGGCAATAAAAATAATTTAATGGTTTTATGACGCTGTTATAAATTTTAATTGAATATCACATACGAATTATTTCATAATGATTTAAACATAAATAGCCTCTTAAAAATTATTCTTTCAATTCCCTATAAATTGATTTACATAAATATTATTTTCTTTCCTATCCATAAAGTTTTTTCTCAGTGTAAATCGCATCCCGTTCGTCGCGTGCACTGTGAACGATCCTTAAAAATGTTCGCGCGAAATTCATTTCAGGTTCATTCAAAAATCGCACTGTGTTTCTGCCCTAAGTTTTCGAAAGTTAAAACATTTTTTTTTGTCAAATTCAATGTGTTAACGAGATTTTAAAAGAAAGAAGAATTAAGTCTAAGCTCTATCGTTTCGTTTCGGAAAAATCGTTTCTTGCTCAATGTGATCCATTTTTCCAATATAGATCGTGTAAATTTTAAGTAATTCATCATATTTTATTGATTTCGAAAATTCCCGGGATATTTTAGTCTTCCCCGATGCTTTTCAGAGAATTAAAATTCAAACACTAAAAAATTCATATTGCGTTTTGGCCTACTACTCTTCAGCCATCCTCAGAAAACAGTATCTAATACTAGAAACTTAAATTCAAGGGTTAGGATGTGTATCCAAAATCGAAAAATATCAGTAGGGGAGAGTGGGGATACTTGATCCCCTTTTCTTATTTTCACCATATCTTTTTGGAAAAATTTAGCAACCCGCCGTCTTTGACATTTTCTGACAGCTTGTAATTTCAAGTTTCTATGCTCCAAAAATAAGAACGATACTTGAACCCGCTGATGAACTAGAAGCATTTTCGTGGGAGTAAAAAAATTGCGATTTTTCTGAAGTTAGGGGAGATTTGATCCCCTATTGAAGGAGACTTGATCTTTTATTCAGGAAGCCCTAATCCTTGTATAAAAATCAAACAAAACCCAAAGATAGAATGTTAATTGACTATTTTGGTCATGTTTGTTCTCATTTTACAATTTATAGCAGACATAAGAAGAAAATTCTATAGCTTTGTCTCAACGCTAATTACATTGCATACTTAAAGGCGCTATTTTTTATAATTCAGAAAAAATTAATTATTTTTGCTATTTTCTTCAGACAATTGTTTGATAAATATTAGTTTTTGCATAAATATTAGTAATTTCGTAATCAGCAATCACAACGATCAATTCGGAAGAAGAATATGCCGTTTGAAAGGGGGATCAATTGTACCCAACTCTAGGGGATCAATTATACCCATAATTAACATTTTAGAAAACTTTTTCTGAAAACAGTTGAGAGTTTTCCATTGCTTTGAAAATATGGCATTATGAAGTGCATTTTACGCTCGAACGATTGATACATTGGAACAAATATTTTTTCATAATTTTCTCATGTAAAGAACATTTTAAAGTGATGAAAAAAGATCTTCAAGTTACATTTTGTGAAATTTTTCAAACAAAGTTCAATAACTCACACAATTATTTTGTTAAAATTTTTTAAACTACAAGCATTGTTATTTTGCTCATTTTGGCATATTTTTCTAGAACATTTGATCTTTGTAAGACATTCCAGTTTCGAGATATAGCTAAGGAATCAAGTATCCCTAGGGATCAAGTATCCTCATTCTCCCCTACTGTATACTTATACAAGTTCCATTTGCATTCACCCTCAAAACACTCTGAAAATGTCGAATGCTGCTCGTGTTAATTTTGAACGAAGACGTGCGACTGTAATAACAAACTGGGGAGATTTGTCCTGCAGACCAACCAAATTTTGAGCTTCTTCTCAACAACAATGTTGACGTAACTTCTTTGGCAGCAAACCGCACGAATTCATTCGGATGCCATAGATACCTAAAAGGCGATGGACAGAAAAATGGCGGAGAGGGCAGGAAGGTTCAGCAGTAGGACCTACAAAGAAACACAAATCAGTGTGACAAAAGCCATTTTCCGTCGTCTTATGGATTAGAGCAGCTTGTAGGGCAAAGCTTTTTGGTATTTTGTCCGAACGAAACGTATTTGGCCAGGGTGAGTTTCGTTGGATTCTTCCTCTCTGGCGCAGAAAGTTGTTTGCTCCGGACTTAATTAATGAATAAATTCAAAAGAATTAAGATGAAAAATGTGCGCGTCCCCATAAGCTACAATAATAAGATAATGACCACGTGCACGGTTTGCGCCAGAGGAAAGATTCTTAACTCTTGAAGCTATTTAGTGAGAATTCATGATAATGGTTGGTGTTCTCTGGATCTGATTTCTCATTAGTTTCGAGATCGGATTTTATTTGTTGCTTTTAGAACAACAACACTGGCAAAATATCTCACACATTAGTGTGTGAAATTTCACACATTTTGGAAATAAGTAGACCAACACATAAATGTGTGAACGTACTGCTGCACATTAATGTAAAACACCCTGTAAGGAAAAGAAATGTGTGCGATTCACACATTATGCAGAAAGCGTTGAATACGGGAAAATGTGTGAAATAATAAAGCGCTTGCAAAGGAAAATGTGTAAAATGAAGAAATGTGGAAGAGGGCCGCTTTTTTTAAGCACGACTGGAACCAAATGAAATGCTAGTGGTTTTTAAAAGTATTTTTATTCATTAAATTGAAGATTTTCATATTTTTTTTGGTTTTTGAGGAAACTCATCTTCAATTTTGGGCAAACAATTCCTCCATTGGCACCACCAGCAATCAGCGGACTGAATCCGAAATCTAGAAAATAAAAATTATTATAAAAAAAAATATATATTAAGTTGATTTTTTAAGTTTGAAGAATGACCAACTTACATCCGATTTGTTACGACGATTCAGCCGCATAAATTATTCGACGTAGTTGACACCAAATTGATTCAGAAAACAACAAGTGTGATTTCACCCACTTTCATCTTATCCAGACTGAACCGGATAATGTGTAAATTTCGAATCTGCATGGTGTGTAAAAATCACAAACCGATTGACAGCTCCATATATTTGCCGATAATGTGTGAAATGTTATTGCAAAATGTGTGAAATGATTTATCAGTGAAGGAATTATTTTCAAAAGGTTGTCGACACTAACAAAACTTTTAAAAAATGTTTAAAAATGCTTTTAATTTTTTTTTTGTCGAAATTGAATTCGGTCATTATAGGGCAGCGGTCGGGGAACCGGGGTAAATTACCCCAAATGGGGTAAAAGTGAAATTCTTGGGGGTAACATTGAATATTTTGTGAGTGAAAAGTGTATATTTTCATTTTGCAATTTTATGAATTTGTTGGTTTTAATTACGAAAGTAATGAATTAAGCGGCATATGCAGAAGTGAATATTTCCCCTGAGGCAATCAAATAACACGCTTTGAGAGCTCGCTTAGTGTTTACGGATACGTTTTTTTTTTTTCATCACCCCATAGTATCATGGGGTAATATCAACATAAATAAAAATGTTTTGGGGTCATGATTCAAAAAGTTCCCCGACCCCTGTTATAGGGGCATGATTGATTATTTTGATTGTTGCATTACACGGTTAGTCGCATCATCCAGTCCAAATCAAGATCAGAATTCTTTCTTCAGTAAAACAGCTCTAGAGTTATTAGCACTCAATTTAAAATATTCTACAAATCATCATTAGAAAGCAGAAATCAAGATCTATCCGCTGAACTATAAAAAATCGTTTGGATATAACCCCTCTCCATACCGCTTGATCAACTGTTCCGAGTTGCGTCGAATTGAGCCAATTAGTTCCGCTCATGACATATTTGAATCTTTTATACTATACCTATTAAAAATTGAATTCAATAATGTGGCACTTAAAGATAAATCGAACCAGTTTAATCGGTATCGAATTTTGAATACGGCGAATGCGCCAACATCACTGTTTCGAGAAAAGCGCGTTCAAAGTTTGTTGCATTTGAATTTATTTTAAGTCATTAGTCTCAAATTTGATACATTTAAAGCGATTGGCAACAATAACTCATCCAAAAACCCAACACCATATCAAGTAGCGCAAGCGTGTAGGAAAAATTAACGCAAAAATATGGAAAGGGTACGGAGCGTGCAAAAAATGAGTGAACGATACTGAGCGTGCAGAAAAACGGGTAAACCATACTGAGCGTACTGCAAACCCGCTCAAACGTCACTCGCGGTTCCGGCGTGGAAAGTTTCGGGCGCTAAGTGTTGAGTGTGTGCCCCGAGGAAAAATTCGATTTTGCCAGCGAAGGAAGCCGGAGGATCCGGAGGACAGCATTCCAGCATTCCAGTAGGAGGTACGTAACCCCGAAATCGCACCCGGTTGGCGCAAAGGCATTTAAAAAATGCAATTTTGCAGCTGCTACGCGGAAAGAAAACTCGGCTACGCCACGTGCTTTTCAGCACAACATCCAGCCAGTCGAAGGTAAAAACCCCCGGCCAAAAGCCACTTTCAACTTCTCAAACCGGCTCTTTTATCACCTCTAGGGCAGCCCATCAGGAGAAGCTCGATTCCCTGGTCAGGAGCTCCAGGAGAAGGAAATCAAGCCACAAGAAAAGGGTCGCAGAGGTAATTGCCGATAAATCGGGAAAGTGTTCTGGCGACTAATACGGGCTTTCGCTAAAGGCGGCCCTTTTCCCCTTATTTCTCTTTCTCGCTGGATACTAGGGTTCTCCGATCCGCACCAGTGGCGTAACACCCCGGAAACCGCCGCCGAAGCAAAGGGCCTCAGCCGCCGCAGCAGGCGAATATCGGGTGGAGTAACAGCCGAAGCCAAGGGCCTCAGCCGCCGCAGCAGGCGAATATCGGGTGGAGTAGCCGCCGATGCAAAGGGCCTCGACCGCCGTAGCAGGCTGTCGTAATCCCGAAAGCTTGCTGGAGATGCTTGAGCACTTATCACTCTCCGGATGATTGCGAATACAGGACAAAAGTTTGCCATATTTGCAATGAATCGGGGCATATAAAGAGGGCATGTAAGCAATCAATGGTAAACTCCAGGAAAAGATTTCGAGAAGACAATGAAGAGGAACAGCCAAAGAAAATCACGTGTATTAAACAAAACGAAGATTTTGTAGAAGATGAGGTGATGAAAAACTGAAAATAAAATACTTTCTAAACTAACTAAATCTAAAATTACTAATTTTACAGAATGTAAAAATTACATCATGGGAAAAAAAACACTTCTTTTACAAACGAAAATTCTGAAATCGAAGCTCTTATGAGCAACAAGTAGTGCTTGTGCTTGGTGGTCCGTATCAAGGGTGCGCATCAAAGATCCGCATCAAAAGTCCGCATCAAGGGTCCGCATCAAAGGTCCGCATCAAGGGTCCGCATCAAGGGTCCGCATCAAAAGGTCTGCATCAAGGGTCCGCATCAAGGGTCCGCATTAAAGGTCCGCATCAAGGGTTCGCATCAAAGGTCCGCATCAAGGGTCCGCATCAAAGGTCCGCATCAAGGGTCCGCATCAAGGGTCCGCATCAAAAGGTCCGCATCAAAAGGTCCGCATCAAGGGTCCGCATCATGGGTCCGCATCAAGGGTCCGCATCAAGGGTCCGCATTAAAGGTCCGCAACAAGGGTCCGCATCAAGGGTCCGCATCAAGGGTCCGCGTCATGCGGACCCTTGATGCGGACCTTTTGATGCGGACCTTTTGATGCAGACCCTTGATGCGGACCCTTGATGCGGACCTTTGATGCGAACCCTTGATGCGGACCCTTGATGCGGACCTTTAATGCGAACCCTTGATGCGGACCCTTGATGCGGACCCTTGATGCGGACCTTTTGATGCGGACCTTTTGATGCGGACCCTTGATGCGGACCCTTGATGCGGACCCTTGATGCGGACCCTTGATGCGGACCCTTGATGCGGACCCTTGATGCGGACCCTTGATGCGGACCTTTGATGCGGACCCTTGATGCGGACCTTTGATGCGGATCTTTGATGCGAACCCTTGATACGGACCACCAAGCACAAGCACTACTTGTTGCTCATAAGAGCTTCGATTTCAGAATCAGCTACGGAACTACCACCCGAAAAGTTTTTAACTAGAGGACTTTAAAGCCTACAAGTTAAAATCGCAACGAGATAAATCAAAGAGTTTGAATTATTTCTTTATAAAGGGTTATGTGTTGAACTTTTCAGTTTAAAAGGATTTCAATAGTGAGAATGAAATTCGCTCCGTTGACGTTTGTTGATGTAGCTTCGATACGAAAGACGAAACTAAAAACACGTAGAGTTCTGATGGAAAAGGCAGAAACATGTCTCCGATGAGAAGGCGGATGACTGAAATTGAGATCTGATCGTAATGGCAGAAACTCAACAAGATAGAAATGAAAATAAAGGAGAAAAATGTTTTTTTAAGTCTCCGATGAGAAGGCGGAAGACTGAAAATAGAGTTCTGATGGAGAAGGCAGAAACTCAAACATGAAAGAGCAGAATGGCTCATATGTGTTACCGATAAAAAAAAGCGGAAGATTGAAATAGAGTTCTGATAGAGAAGGCAGATACTCTAACATGAAATGAAAAATGTAAAGAGCAGAAAAGGCTCAATTATGTCTCCTATAAGAAAGTTGACAATCGAAAGTAGAGTTTTGATGAAAAAAAGATGAAACTCTTGGTTGAAAACCAATATGTTTGATATCTTGAAAGTAAGAGCAGAGTTGAAGATAATGGTCATTTGTGTATTCGATAAGAAAACAGACAAATGAATGTAGAGCTCTGAAAAAAAAAAAATTATTAGATATTGTAAAAAATGAGAAGGTTTACAAAAGATAAGCTCATTTACATATGCATCTTTGATGAGGAAGATATCAATGATAACATTCTGAAAAAAATGATAAAATTTGTACAAAGAATGGTTATACAAATTGTTTAAAAATAATTGAAAGATTGTCTTTGAATGATGTGAGTGGAATTCATGTTGAGAAAAATCATAGTTTCAGTAGATTAGAATGAATTAATTAGACGATATGACATTTGGAAGAGTACAGAAGGGAAGTAATGTAGGATAGATATGGAACTAATGGAAAATAGGAAAAAGAATATACGAAATTTCGTATATTCTTTTTCCTATTTTCCATTAGCTCCATATCTATCCTACACAGGCAATCAATCGGGTGGTACCGCTGCCAATTCGGACCGAATTTTGATCGCCGCAGCAGGCGAAGAACATCCGGGGAATCAGCCGCCGAAACCGACTGTCTTCAAACGCCGCATCCGTGGCAAAATACCGGTGTGACCCGATTGCCGCATCAGTGGCAAATATCCGGCAGCGCAGCAGTGGCGAGAATCACGGTGGACCGATGCCGAATCCGAGCGCCGCAGGTCGCTGCACCGGTGGCGAAATCTCGGAAATTCCGGTGTCGAATCGTCGCCGCATCGGTGGCGAACATCTGGAGGAGCGGCCGCCAATCCGGACCCATTCCAATCGCCGCATCGGTGGCGAACATCCAGAGCAGCAGCCGCCGATTCCGAGGCATCCGAGGAGGGAGGAAGCATGTTGCAACCTTGTGAAAGCGAGTACCTAAGTACACGCGATCGGGGAAAAGATGGGAGGTTTGAGTTTATTTAATGTTGTCCAATACACGCAAAGTTAACCCCAGCTTGATTCCTTTTAATTGTGGCACCGACCACGGAAAGCCTTCATAAAAAGTTTGACAACTCCATAAGCTCCCAGCAAAAATTTTATTTTGTTTTCATTATTTCTCGAAAACCAATTATCTTTCAGTTAACGTTGTACCATCAAAATGTAGGTCTCCAAACGTACTTTATCACCATGCTGATAACTCCATTTGTTTACATTTGGCGCATTCGCTCTATTCAAAATTCACTACCGAAATGATTTTTTTTATATTTGGTCAAGAATTGGTCAGCACTATAATAGAATACTAGTTGAGTATTGTTGATAAAAATAAATACCTTCGTCCTTTTCTCTACTTGCATAAAGGGACGATTTAGACAAAGATTTTTTGAGATATGGAATTACAGTTTTAAACATCCATTCGACCTAAAACATGAAACCGTTGATAGGCTTAGTTTTACACCCTATGGCAGCCACTGCATCCATTATCTTTATTGAATCGAGCAGATCGAAATTTACTTAACTCGGAATTTCTTTATCTTGCACCAGTGAATCCATCTGCCAAATCATGATGATGATGATGGTGATGGTGATGGGATTCAAGTGCAGCAAAAATGCGCTTCCCCACAAAAGTTCATGGCATATCTTCTCAAAAAGATAGATATACCGAATAGGGTAGATAGATGTAGATACTTATATGTGGCCCTAAGTATGGTGAATGTTCGGAGTGAGTTTGTGTGGCTTACTCGAGAGCTTGGGGTTGCCCAAATGAATCCGCTTATCGAATTGGCACACATTTGCATAACTTATTCGATTGGTCTTTGTTCACCAGAGCGGCAAAACTGATTGCACAAAGTTCTTAAGTTCAACCGCACTCCGAATGCCAGCAGTGTTTCATTTTTCTTTTTTTGCATCTCGTGTGCTAGTGCTAGGTTGATTTTATCTACAACGTATATCTTCAAATTGAATTCATTGAAATGGGAGGTGCTATGGAAGTGGCATCAAATCCAATTTCACTGATCGCCGATGCTGTGGCTTTTTGGTGAGTCTCTGAACGTTCGAGATAATATTGAGGGTATATTTTTGGTAAAACTTTTTTTTAATGATTTATTTGAGACTCGAAATTATATGTTTTAGAATTTGTACTAATAATTCTTTCAAATCATCTTTTAGTAGTTTCGGAAAATGATTAAGAAATAGAAAAAAACACCCAGAAAACTTCTTTTGAGATTTCATTCAAATTTGATTCTAACAATTCAATTCAATAAAATTTGAAGTTCAACTTTTAACATCCACTCATAAGTTTTCTGCATCTACAGTTTTTCTTTAACAATGAAGCAAATTCCATCTCAAGTTTCTCAACCATTTTCCCCCAAATAATAGTTCCGCATCGTCGGAGAAGCTCGCACACCTTATATTTGTGCAGTCAAAAAATCAAATATTTTCTCGTGAAGCAACCCGGTAGAAAGCTCACGTTCCTGTGTATACTCCGCATCATAAAATACCCAAGTTAGCGTGCTACCGAAACGAAACAAGAAAGTCATTTTTTGGCGTACAAAGAAAAGGAAACGATTCAGACAAACCCAGCGCAGAAATATCGTAAACATAGGAAACGAACAGTAGTAACAAAAAAAGGAAAAAATAAAAATAATTCAACAGAAATTAAAAAAGCCAGAAACTCTTCCCAGAATAGAATTTCAAGAAAATTAACAATGTTGATGTCATTTGATAAACTCTGGTTCAATGTGATGTTCGTATTGCAATTTCAATATTTTTTGGAATTTTTTGAATAAATTATTAAATTCCCAGAAAAAATATCCTCCAAAAAGAAGATCCGGGAAAACAACTTTCCTCCATGTGATAAGCTCAAACAGCAAAAGTGTTTTTCCTGATAAATGAGCCAACGCCGCGAGCTCACTCACTCTCCCTAAATCCGAAAAATAACCGAACCAAAAGAGAAATCGTAAAAAATTCAATCCGCATACAAAACATTACTCACTTTACTTATTCACCATCTTCCCCGCCGATCATAAATGACGGAAGGTTATGGCCATCGTTCATACGTGAAAGCGCAACGACGAGCGTGTTCCACCTTTGGCAGTCGGTCCGGTGAGTCGGGATTCAAGAGAAAAAAAGAGTGCTCAGCTCATACATGTACGGGTAGTATGCATGCAGTCAAGAATTATAAAACTCACCAGTTTATGTGAAACGCTGCACTTTGGCTCTTTTATGATGGCGGAGAGCGCATTTCTGCAATCCGAAAGGCTTCTTATTGCATTTGCCAGTGACAGTGGAGACGTAAAATTGGATTCTCTAAATTTGTGAAATTGAGTTTCGCATAAAAATATTATCAAAATTGACAAACTTGGAGAACTATTATGAAAACGAACAGACTAGAGAATAATAAAGTCCTGTTTCACATAGAATCTGGTCGGATAAAATGGATCATTTCTCCGCAAAGAAATAACGTACATACATCAAAAGTAAAAATGTCATTTTGTAGGGTTTTTAATGCACTTTAAGGGGGGAGTAGGGTCTAACGAGTAAAAAAAACACCATTTTCACGAATTTGTTTTAGAGCTATCGTTCAAACAAATGTATTCAAATTTTTTGCATTATACAAAGCATTGTTAAAAGAACATTTAGTATTTTTTTCGTAGAAAAATATTGAAAAATGAGCCGGTGACGGAGCACTTTCGAGAATGCCTTTTAGAAAACAGGATTTGCGGTGGACACTGTATCTCAGCACAGAAACATCTGAAATCAAAATCAGAGAAAAATATTTTTAATAGATGTTTTTCTGGACCCCGACGCTTTTATTCAACCAAAATTTTTTTTTTGAAGAAATTTTTGTGGCTGTTTGAAATAAAAAATTTTTCACGAAAAAATCCGCCATTTTTTATCTGTAAAATCTCCCCAAAGTAAAAAGAAAATTGTTGGGGTTTGGTATTTTATATGTAGAAAATATGTTCCAAATTTGAAAAGCATCGTTGAAGTAGTTTTCAAATGACGATGTCCACGGATTTTAAAAATGAGCTTTCGAGAAAAACGCGTTTGAAGTTTCTGCTCTCTCTCTCTTGCAGTATTAGATAAGAGAAGATAGAGGCCTATAATTTCTACAGTTTTGCTTCGATTGACTTGAAAAGTTTGACACAACATCCTTGAAATGTTTTACAATAAGAAAATAAAATAAAAAAAGTCGATTTTTTAAAAGTGTTAGACCCTACTCCCCCCTTAAGGAAAAAAATACATAAAAATCATTCGTCAGCTTTTCGGATGAATTTTCAAACTTTTTTGTTATACCACCCATCATTTTCTGCACAGTACTGCTGGTAACCTCATACGCCATCTTGTTCCACCACTTTTCCATTTAAGCGGGTTTTTTCTTGGTTCTGCCACATTTCTTCAGTTTGACCTTAACTATTGCCCAATATTTCTCGATGGGACGAAAATCCGGACAGTTTGGTGGATTGATACTTTTTTCAACAAAATCGATCTTATTCTCCTTATACCACTTAACGACATCCCGGCTGTAGTGGCAGCTTGCCAGGTCCGGCCAGAACTTCACCGGACCTTTGTGGGACCGAATGAATGTCTAAATCCTCTTCTGGAGACATTCTTCTTTGTAAACATTTCCATTCATTGTGTCCCCAGTGATAAAATTCTAAGTCTTCTTCCCACAACTACAGATCCCTTGCCAAATCATGAACTTACGACCAAATTTATCTGCGAAAACAAACTTGAATCTACCCGCAACATTCCCTTCACGCTTCGCAAGGTAAAATTTGTTACCGAGTATTTGTCCAAAATCCATTTTGACGTAAGTTTCGTCGTCCATCAAAATGCATCCGTTGTACTTGGTCAACACTTTCTCGTACAACTTCCTTGCCCTGGTTTTGGCAACCAGGTTTTGTTTCAACGTCCTGTTGGGGTGTTTGCTTGCATGATACGACCGCAAGCCTTCTCGCAAACAAATTCGTCGAGCTGTACTGTAGTTTGTCTTGAACTTTTTCGCCAAATCACCCAAGGAGATTCCAGGATTATTGTGAACTGATAGAATTACCTTTGCTCGCAGCTTCCGGTCAGGCGTAAAAGTGGAACATATACTTTTACCCCTTTTTTTTTTGCTCGATCCACCGTAAGGGTCTCCCCCCGGTAACGCTGCTGCACCGAATTTACAGTCGATTTTGGATATTTCAGGAATTTCGCGATCTTTACCCCTGACCACGTCGGTTTCTCTACGTGAGTGTGCAGAATTTTCTCTCGCCTTTCGCGTTCCATCGTCGATAACTTTTGACTGACTGCTTCAATCTTGATGAAATTTTCACCCTAAGTAAACAAACCATCCGGATCAAAACACTGTCATTAGATTCGCGATGTGACAACTAGGGGCGCTGCAGTAAATGAAAAGATGCGACCAGATTCTATGTGAAACAGACTTGATACATTCAAATATTTAGGAGTCTTTAACACTCTTCTAAGTTTAAGTTTTTGTTGTTTACACTCCTCTTATGATCTTGCCATATGAATTCTTGGACTTAATAACATTTAAATGTTTTTTCCTGATACTGTACCTTCGACATTTGAACCAGATAGAACCAGAACTTGAAGAGACAAAAAGAGTATCCCCAATAGCCCAAAAGCCCAATTGAGAAACCCTCAATAAACACTGCATCCTTTCCAAAAGGAATCTTCGCCTTCTTTTTAATTGCCTGAAAATATAATTACACTTACATATAAATTTATACTCCAATCATGTACTCTTGAGGTGTTGAAAATTTGGCTCAAGATGCTGTGCCAAATTGGCATTAACAAGCTAACAAGCATCCCAGCGCAACCGTATTGCCTGAAAGAAACGAAAAAAAACACATATTCACGACCAACGGAAACATAAAGCACACTGCTCAATCACTTTTTATGCCGATTTCACAAAAAAAAAGTTATAATAAATGATCGATCATTTATTATAACTTTTTTTTTGTGAAATCGGCATAAAAAGTGATTGAGCAGTGTGCTTTATGTTTCCGTTGGTCGTGAATATGTGTTTTTTTTTCGTTCAAATATTAATACATCTGGTAAAATCACTTTTGTAATCTGGCTTAAATGGATTGGTGTATTTATATTGATTTCTAGATTTAAAGGGGTCTAGCTGGTAGATATTGACTGTTCAACTGATTGCCATGATTTTAGTCCAACCGGTTTATCATATACAATTCTTATGTAGAACAATAAACCTCAATTATTGATTGTTAACTCAGTTTACTAAAATGTCAATAAAAGATTGTGGTTTTGTATAAAAATTTGTGTTTTGATCACTTTTTCGTAATGAGGAGCTTAAACTGCACTGATTTGAGCATTTTCATGGAAGATTCCGAAATAATTTGAATGTTTTGAAAATTTCAGTGGGGAAAATTCACCATTTTTTCGAACTTTGATGGTCTAAAGGGTGATACGGTCAAAATTTGGTCAATAGCAACTTGACGTATTTCTTTCAATTATGCATTTAAAACCTGAACACCCCTCATTTTGAAGGTGTGTGTGTAGAATGTTGCTCCTATTTTGATTTTGGAATTCACACTTCAGTTGTCAAAATGCCGTCCAGGGAAGAAGAGCAGCGTATCAAAATTTTGCTCGCGCATCGCGAAAATCTGAGCTACTCGCACGCAAAGCTGGCAAAATCGCTAAAAGTTGCCAAATCAACCGTTACAAATGTAATTAAAGTGTTTGGGGAACGTTTGTCGACAGCCAGGAAGTCTGGATCGGGGGGAAATCGAAAACCGGAAGCCGCTTAGACGACAAAGAGAGTTGCCGGTAGTTTCCAGCGAAACCCTAACCTCTTTCTTCGAGATGCCGCAAATTAGCTGGGTGTATCGTCTACAACCGTGCATCGATCCAAAAAACGAGCCGGACTATTGACTTACAAGAAGATAGTGACTCTAAATCGCGATGATTAACAAAATACGACGGCCAAAGCGCGATCCCGGAGGCTGTACACGACGATGCTGACGAAGTTTGACTACGTGGTAATGGACGACGAAACCTACGTCAAAGCCGACTACAAGCAGCTTCCGGGACAGGAGTTTTATACGGCAAAAAGAAGGGGAAATGTAGCAGATAGTTTCAAGCACATGAAACTGTCAAAGTTCGCGAATAAATATCTGGTTTGGCAAGCCATCTGTACCTGTGGCTTGAAAAGCAGCATTTTCAAAGCTTCCGGGACTGTCAACCAAAAAATTTACTTGAAAAAGTGTTTGAATAAACGTCTGCTGCCTTTCCTGAAGAAACACGGTTGTTCCGTACTGTTTTGGCCGGATTTGGCATCTTGCCGTTACGGTAAAAAGGCCATGGAGTGGTACGCCGCCAACAACGTGCAGGTGGTTCCAAAGGACAAGAACCCTCCCAACCTAAAGGAGACCAAAAAAACTGCTAAGGACGAGCAGCAGTTCAAGGCAAACTGGCTTTCTGCGGCGAAGAAGGTGGACAAGGTGGCTGTACAAAATCTGATGGCAGGGGTTAAGCGTAAGGCCCGGCAATTCGGATTTGGAAAAGCGGAAGCCTAACTGTATATTTTTTCTGAATTTCATACTAATTAAACTTTGAAAAGAAATTTAATTTGATTTTTTAAATAAACGATTTCACCGATTTACACGCGTTTTCCCTTGACCAAATTTTGACCGTATCACCCTTTATTTTATAGAAATCATTCGAAAATGCAACATTTTTTGTACCAATCTTGAAGAGCAAGAATCCTTCTACAAAAACATGTTTTCAAAGTGGAAAATTTCCAGCAGATTCTTTTAATTATCAGCGAAAAAGATAAGCTTCCTAGTAAATTAACAGATTTTTCGTGTTTGTGACGTCTCAGCCTGTACCAATACTAGAGCAGGGCTACCTTGGCACTACCTTCTTTAAATATTCCTTGCATGGCTATATGTTTTGTTGAAAACAACAATTTGGTTAAAGCTGACTCTCCAAAATAGATCTAATGAAATAGGAATTATCAGTAACTACTGGCGGCTCCTGCAAACGGAAAACAAATTTTCTTTAGTCGTATTTCGTTTTTCATGTGACTATTTGCGGGCGCCATTTTTTTTGTGTCTAAAAAATCATCGAAAAATCGAATTTTTCGATGCACATTCTAATTGCAAGAAACTTTTTCCCGTGGATCAGCAACGATTGGTGATGATAGTTTTTGATAATTGTACGCCAACAGTTGTCACGTTGGAATTTAGTATGACACAAATTTGATTCAATTCAGAACACAGACCAACTTATGAATCTATTAAATTCAGATTGGGATATACTTCAATTACGAAATTTAGAGTTTTATTTAGAATAAACTTTATAGGAGGAAGAGTTCATTTCCCGTTTCATCGTGGAATCCCTTTTCAGATAAACTTAATCGCCAGTTTTCATAAAATTCTATTAATATTTTGAAAGTATTTTAACTACGACGAAAAATATCGGGACATGCGAAATCGATTGATATTTTCAAAATCTGTCAGTCACAATAAAATGTTTTGACTGAATTTCGAAGGTCCCGCTGCCGGAGTGACAAAAATGGAAATCAATGGTCACTGTTCAAAAAAATTATTGACTGCACATGTTCACGATCAAGAGAAAACTGGAAGTATCATGGAAAGCGTGGTCGGTAAGCGCTTTTCTATGATCAAAGCCATCGTTCTGATAATACAATATCGACAAGCATTTTGAAAGCTGATATGGGTTGCTGGATCAATTTCAATAATTTCTTTTCATGCTACGGGAGCAATCGACGAATAGTGGCAGCCCCAGTACCCGGAAAGAGCTCCACAACTTGTCCTCGGGTCCAGCTGTTGCGCCTTTTTTCGTCAACTATAAATACTAAATCACCTAGCTCCATCGGCTTGGTATCTTTGAACCATTTTGAGCGTCTTGCGATCGTCGGAAGATACTCCTTCAACCAACGTTTCCAAAACCCAAGCTGAGCCATGTGCCATGATGCTTCGAAGACTCTATATAGCATTGATAGGCTCTTGAGGAGGTTGTTTAATTCCATTTGAGCTACCCTACAGGAAATGGTTGGGCGTTAAGGCTTCTTGGTTTGTGGTTTCAAGTGGAACATAAGTCAGCGGTCTACTGTTGATCATGGTTTCTGCTTCCAGGATGAAGGTCTCGAAGGTTTCATCGTCAGGAACTCTCGGTACATCGTGAAAACAGTGCAATGTCGTTTTTTCGGAGCGCTCGAGGCGTTGCCATACGCCTCCGGTGAGGGGTGCAGCTGGCGGATTAAAATACCACTTTGTGTTAATATTTGTAAAGGTTTCCGCGCATCGTAGATTGATTTGCTGCAACTGAACTTGAAGGTCGTTTTGCTGCCCCACGGAATTTAGTTCCGTTGTCGGAAAAGATTTCAAGAGGGGAACCACGACGAGCGATGAATGTTCGTATACACATTTTGCAAGACATTGTTGACAGGTTATGGACAATTTCCATGTGTATTGCACGGATGCTAAAGCACTTAAAAAGTGCTACCCAGCGTATTACGTGTGAACGTCCAATCTTCACCATCAGTGACCCAAAATAATCAAGACCGATATAACTGGAGGGTCGTTGGAAGGATATCAGTCGCGATTTTAGCGACGTGTGCAATCTCAATCAGTGAAGTCACTTGATACCGAGTACCGTTGAAGAATCCGTCCAGAAGAATCGCCGTGAGATAGATACCTGGTGGTTATTTTTTATTTTATTTTTTTGTTGGCCCGCCACACTCCCCCACACCAAAAAACTCAACCGAGTCCCCTGGTAATGGACACTTCAGTTCTCAACATGTCTGGCAGCAAAACTTTACAAATGAACGCTAGCAAAAAATTTAAACATGTTGAGAACACAAATATATTTAATGCGAGGAAATGTATATTAAGATTAAAGTATTATTCTAGAGAAGGGATCTCAGTGGAAAAAGGTTTCCTTTTAGGAGATCCTTCTTGCTTACTTAGCAGTAATAACAAATAACAGAAAAAAAATACATTTAAGAACATTACACTACTGCTTAATTATTAAGTTCTAAAAATTACAAATTAAAATGAGAAATACAAATTAAAAATATTACAAATAAAAAAAAACTGGCATGATGATCGGTTGTTATAGGTTCAGCGTTTCCTTAAGATGTTGTATTAGTTTCGTTTTAAATATGTTACGGTTTTGAGAATTTTTTATTTTCTGCGGTAAAGAATTATATTTAGTAGGTCCGGTAAAAGATATTCTACGTTGACCAAAAGCCGAGCTAGATCTACTGCATTGTAAATAGTTTGATTGTCGGGTATTATGGGTGCGCGATACTACAGTGAATTTCAAATTACGAGAGGTATCAGTGAAACGGAGATTATCGAACACAAAAATCATTGTTTGCAAGTCACAAAGCTGAGATAAAGGCAATATATTGTGCGACGTGTCTGAGTATAGTGCTGATGTCGGATAAAGCAAAGGCAAATTTAAAATAGTTTTCAGGCATCTGTTTTGTAAGGTCTGAAGCCGAGATAAAGACGATATAGAGGCCCTGCCCCATACAG
This sequence comes from Uranotaenia lowii, assembly GCF_029784155.1. Classification (NCBI taxonomy): domain Eukaryota; kingdom Metazoa; phylum Arthropoda; class Insecta; order Diptera; family Culicidae; genus Uranotaenia; species Uranotaenia lowii. Next base: position 255,796,245 of record NC_073693.1, read on the forward strand.
CTATCAAATAATTTAGATGGGAATGTATGAACGCATAGTAAAGCTTGAAAAGAACGTGGCGTGGAACAAATTGTTTAATTTTCCACAGAATTCCACAAAACGAGGACACTTTCCTTTGAATATGAGTGATATGATTATTCCAAGAAAGCGATTCATCCAAAAGTATGCCTAAATACTTCAATTCATTTACTTTTTCAATGGTACACCTCCCAACCAATGTATCATTGTGTGGAGGTACAGTTTTTCGAGCTGAGTGGAACATTAGGTATTTAGTTTTTGAAAAGTTCAATGACAAAAGGTTGCTGTTGAAATAGTTAAGTAGCAATTCGAGGTCTTCCTCCATTTTCCTTATTATTGTACCTATTAGGATTTTTGTCATGGTAAAAAAGTGCAGTATCGCCGGCAAATAGACGAGGAGTACCACGTAAGGGAAGCTTGCTTAAGACGTTGATATATATCAGGTAATGGTCCAATATTACTTCCCTGTGGATCCCCTATTTCAATTTTTTCAAGTGCACTGCTGGTGTTGTCAATGAGCACGAATTGCTTCCGATTTGATAAGTAGCTACGAATTAAGTCATTGGCTACACCTCGTATACCATAGTACTTAGTTTGGTCAGGAGTATTTCATGATCTAAAGTGTCAAACGCCTTTTTTAAGTCCAGAAACAGACCACTAATGACATTCTTGGAATCAATATTTTTGACATTTGAGTCAATTAATTCGCATATTGTAATCAAAGTACTAGACCCAGATTTAAAACCATACTGTCTACTATAAAGTATATTATTGCCAATGAGGAATTTATTCAACCTCACTGTTAATAGTTTTTCAAAAAATTTCTTAAAAACACTCAATGAAGATATCGGTCGGTAATTATTAACGTTGGCAGTATCTCCTGACTTAAAAACTAGTATGACCTTCACGGTTTTCAGACAATCGGGATATTTTCCATTTTCTGTTATGAGATTGAAGCATTGTGAGAGTATATTTCCAAAATACTCAATGTTAGATTTAAGAAGTGCTGTAGGCAGTCTTGAAAAATTTCAATTTCATTGAACTGAAGCACCCCAAACACCTCAGTTACCCAGAATTTTTTCGTAGTTTATGATTAAGAAACTAGGCGTGCGTTCATGAAATCCATACCCCATCACGTGAGAGAATGTTTTGTTTCAGTTTCTTCCACAGTCATTCGTAAATTGCCCTCACTGAAAATGAACACTAAATTCGATCATTTTCATGGGTATCCGAGTGAAATTGAAAGAAGAAAATAATCATTCCGTTAAATGTCATCTATGTATTTGATATTTTTTCCAAGGCTTTCCATATCGTTTAAAGGCATACACAATTTTCAGCAACAACGATTACGGTGCCGTTTGTTCTGTTTTAATCGATGTTGTGATTGCTGTGAAGGAAATGGCCCCAGGATTAGGAAACCAAATAGCAAGAACTGCAATATATGTTATTTCTAAAAGCTGCAATATATGCTATTTCTAAAAGCTTCAAGGTCGCACATAAAAATTTCAACATTTAAAAGAGCAATTAGGACGTAACGGAACCAGCAAATGTCAGTTTTTTCACGTTTAAAGATTGTGTTCTTCATACAAAATTATTGCTTCGAATTCCTTTCAAATAATACCTGAATGCATCAAATACCGAAAACATTTTAAATACATACCAGAAGCATTTTTTTACTAAAATATTTTTTTTGTTCAAATTCAGTTCAAAAGTCTTTTTCATTAGAACAACATTGAAAGTACCTTATGAAAACTACAAGAATAAAAAAAAATAAAACTCATAATCCAATTGAATTTATGAATGAAATGCTAATGCTAGTAGGCAAAGCTGCTATGATTATTAGCGTTCATATTTTGGTTTATATCTGCATGTATAATATTAAAAACAAACAAGATAGTGAACCATTTTTCCAATGATCATAGTACACTGAGAGGGGAAAAATTGGTAGTCGTTTGTTTTTATTTTGACTGAAGAATATTTGGTTTCAATTTCAATGTGATCTGTTGAAATTTTTCAAGTCTGGCTGTAGGTATCTTATCAGGTCCACAACTTTTCTTATTTTTTAATTCCATATTCATTTAGATTGGTGGGGTACAAAAATATTGAGTTGGAGTTTCGTTCCATATAGGAAAAAGTGTTGAAAGAAGAGTTCGCAGGAATCTCTCTAGCTAATTTTTTTCCAACATTTGTAAAGTGATTATTGAAGCTTTGACAAATTCCAGGATTGTCTTCAATACGTATATTATTTTCTTGCAGACAAAGTGAAGTTTTCATCTTGGATCTACCTAAAATATTGTTATTGTGCTTCCAAAGCTTCGAGTTAGGAGTATTGTTCAAGATGGAGGAGTAGTAGTTTTGTTTACATTTTCTATTATACATTTTAACTTTATTGGAAACATGAACGAGCATATCTTTTAGATGGGAGTTACCAGAATCACGTTTCAGGCATTTAAGATAATTATTTTTTATTTTTATTAAGGTCCAGAGATCAAAAGTCATCCATGGACAGCTATTTTCTTTGAGACTAGCGCATTTTACAACTTTTTTAGTACAAATTTCAAGCAAAGAGTTGTAGGTTGAAATGATATTTTGTAAACAGAGATCAGAATCTTCAATAGCAACAATAGTCTGCAAGTAGTTTCGGAATTGTTCGCTAAGTTTTCTGTGATCAATTGAATTCTTTTCTAAAAAGATTTTATTTTTCTCAGCCAAAAGTTTGAAAGTAGTTATAATCTGCAAGTGGTCACTGGCATCTGTATAAATTGTGTCATTTTTCAATCTTTGAAGATCAGCAATCTTACAAATCACATGATCCATGGTTGTGTTGAATGAAGTCAGTCAATCGTGTACCTTGGAATACGCCGCACCAGTTTGGACACCTTATCATTCCGTTCACATTGAAAGAATTGAGGGGGTCCAGAAAAGATTTCTCCGTTTCCCATTGCGTCATCTGCCTTGAGATCCCGTTCGTTTGCCACCGTACTCTGATAGATGATGTCTATTATCATTGACGTCGCTGAGCCAAAGGAAAACTTATCTACAACGAATGTTCGTGTATGACATCATTACGAATGCTATCGATTGTCCGCAACTGCTTCACTCTTTGAACCTACACGCTCCAGCTCGACAACTACGTTACCAGACTGTTGTCTGGCTACCAAGAAGCAGAACAGTATTCGGCCAAAATCATCCACTTCAACGATGTTGCCAAGTGTTTAATGATGTTTTTTTTTTTGTTCGACTTCAATGTATCCAAAGCAAAATTTAAATGTTTGATTCGTGATGTAACCTAATTTTAAGCCAACTTTATAACCTAATTTAAGATTATTAACTTGATCATGGCCTCATGGCCGTATGGCAACACAGTCAAAGACATCAAATAAAATAAATAGACAACGAGATTACCTCGATCGAAATAACGGAAATACACAGCACAAGCATATGCCATCTCGCTAGCGTTAACGGATGTATGATGCTGAGTCGGTTGGCAGTAGGGTAGACATGTTCAAATCTTTTGCTTCGGGGACGTTTCCACTGCCAATTTGTTCCAGATCGTAATTGGAATTCGACAAGAAATTGAAAATTTCAAAACCTCCTTGCTGATGCACAATCTTCACTTCTCGGACGAGTTGTATAACCTCTTCTGCGTTATCTTTATTGTCCAGGAAATCGTCAAAGTAGTGGCAATGCACTATAGCTTCGACGGCAGCTGGAAATTGTTGTTCATGCTTGTAGGCATTCAGATTCTTTACGAACTGAGCAGAAAAAGGCAAAGAAGCAGAACCAAGAGTAGCAACATCCATAGTGTAGGTGGTGGGTTTCTCAGATGGGTTGTTTCTCCAACCCATCTAGACCTATAGAACCGTTGTGCTGATCTATCTTCTACTCTAATTTCAATCTGGTGAAACATCTTTTTCAGATCACCACTAATTCCTACACGACGAGATTGAAATCGATAGAGATTGCAGGCAACGACGAGAAGAGGTCAGGCCTCTCTAGCATCATTGAGTTGAAGGAAACATTTCGGACCTGAGCAGATGCATCCCACATCAATCTCAGCTTTTCCGGCTTTTTGGGGTTTGTAGCAATACCAACTCACAAGTAGCAGACTTCTCTCGGATCAGCAGAGCCGATTTGCCTAGGTTGTTGTTTTGTGCGCATATCATTTTAATATATAAGTAATCGGCTATGTGTTTTCTGATCCGATCGACAAACTTCGGGTCTTTATAGATTTTCTTTCCAAGCAACGTAAACGAGCTTCAGCCGTAGCCATAGCCATAGCCATAGCTCTTGAGACTCTAGCGTAGTGCTTGCAACGACTCCCAGATTATCAACTATAATGAACTCTTTAACCATATTGAACAATGCGTGATCTTTATTATTCACATCGCCGTTATGAACATGATGATAATTGCTGTTATATCCTGCTAGACTACCACCGTATACGCACCATCCAAGCCTTGTTTTAGTAGCAGTCGGATGATCTCGAGCTCCCTTCCGAACTTTCAATACCTGGGAACCCCAGCTAAACATTTTCAAGGCCGATTAGAATTTGTGGACTAGCGAAGACGCAAACCTCAACAGACAGACCCTTTAGATGGTGAAATTCGTTGGAAAGCTGTTTAAAGTCGATTGAATGGACTGGGAGATCTAGATCTTCTACTGTTCGTGCGTTTTTCAAAACGTGTTTTCTCGGTTTTCCTCTTGCAATTGTTCCGAAGAAGAAGCGGACACACGATAAGTATTTTTTGAAACAAATAATAACATAAATTTATTAATTCATTTAATTTTCCATAATTGCGAAATATGATTTCATTTTGCCATTGCATACGATGAACTATATTATCGATCATTGTTTAAATTATAAGCGTAAATTAAAAAACCTTTCGAGCTCAAACAGACCTCGGAAGGTTTTATCTTCTACTAATATTTTCCATTTCTCTTTTTTTATTTTAATTTTTTTTTTTTTATTTTATTTTTTTTTTTTTTATTTTCAAGAGCGAGTAAAGGCGCTTTATCCTTGGTCGATGACCAGATATGATTGTACACTGAAATCCAAAACAGAAAAAAAAAGTTAAGAATTCTTCAAAATGTTTCTTTCCTAAAGTTTTGTGATTTCTATGTACTAAATAAATCATTTCCAGCCCCTCTAGAATGGTCCTGGTGATTGGCGAAGTTTCCTTAAATTACACATGATTTCTTCATCAAGGAGCATTTTTCTTAGCATGCTTCCAACGATATGCCCATTTGAAACGTATGGTACTGGTGGTCCACGTTTCTTCCTGTTCCTGTGTTCCGGATGTCTCTGCGTTCTCTGCTCCATGGTAGGCCCAACCACATTATGTTTTCGATAATTTTAATGTTTTTATGTTAAAATCATCAAAAACATGATTAAAGACAACAAGAATATTTACACACTTGTATTATTCTTTGGGACTCAGACATAAGTTCTGGCTGTGGAAGTATGATTAGTGATTAGTGATTAGTGACGTGTTTTCTCGGTTTTCCTCTTGCGGATATATCGACAACTAAAGTCCGCGAATTTTCTTCGATTCAAGTTATACTTCCCGTCCATTAGAGGTGCAATGGGAAAGAAATTACTTCTAAGTTGAGGCTATCTACAAGACTTGCTTCTGTCAACATCACAGCAGATGCTTCGTCTAGTAGCGCGAATGTGTCGACTGATTTCAATCCGTTGTAGATGGTTACTGGGACTAAGTATGCAGTAGGTTATTGAGCACCCTGCATTGTGATACTTCTGGGGACTTGGATTGGTTGAAGAATTGTGGAGCAATGAGTGAGACTCAAGCTCCCGAGCAAAATGATGCATGACCACTACATTCAGGCGAAACATAAAAAAATTTAATAATTCATCCCAGAAACAAGAAAGCTAATAAAATTCAAGTGCCGTATGAAAGTGAGAATCGAACTCACAACACCATTTTTTCTTCTTTCCAATTCAACATCTTAACCAGTGTGCTATCTTAATCGGATGGAGGACGAGGGGTATTTGTCATAGGCTTTCTGCCACCGATCAATCACCAAAGAACGCACAACGGTGGCTTCCTGGCGTTTAGCCTATTTTCGAGGTAGTCCTTTGTCTTCTGAAGGAAACGGAAAAAGCAAAATTTCTATTTGCCTGACCTAGGTTCGGACCAGTGTGATTATTTATGTTTAGTTCTATTGTTCTATGAGAAATTAGTCGAACGCTAATGAAATCTTGAATAAATTTCTTTCAGATGCCCACCTCGCAAGAAACGTCGCCGCCCCTGCGCCGAAAGCCCACTCGCTCAATATCACGTTCTACCACGTGCGGCATAACATCGAAACAGTTCCACCTTCGTAGTCGGCTAGCCGGAGCATTTTCACATCGCCTTTGGAGTCTACTTTATTTCAATATTCAGAACAACCACAGGAAATTCACCCATTCGCGGGCTTTCAGCCATTTCGTTTATTTTTTATTTTTTGCTCGCTTTCTTCCTTTTTCTCGTTTTCCTTGATCCCGGACTAGCAGAAGAAATTGAAGAAAATGTAGATTGCGAATACCGCTCACTTACGTTGTATGTTCCTGTGTGAATAACATACCGTTCCGTTCTGCAAGTTATGGCAAGGTGCGGTTCATTTTCATGCTCATACGAACGTGATCCAACTAACGTGACCTACCTATAGTACCTGCCCCCGGAATCTGTAGTTTATTCTTCGTTCGCTGCCATTGCTGCTTGTTGCTAAACTTCAGGGTCTGCTCGGAATTTCCGTCATAATTTTTCCTCTTCTGTAGAATATTTCTTATTTTTCTCCGGCCCGATTATCAGTATCAAAATTGGCTGCCAATAAAAGCTATCCTGAACCGGGCTTATTGTTTATGGTAGCGAGCTGGTGATTTTGTATCAATGATTAAAGGGGTTTTGGTTGAGAAGAAGTTTCAGCATTTTTCCTGCGAAAAGCGAAAATCACACGAAATCAGATGTTAATTCAACAGAAGTAACTCTGCCAGGCACGTCTTCTTCTGCTATAGTGGATACTTGGATTCATTATGTACATTCCAGCAGCAAATTGATTGATCGTGATAAAATGTCGGTTTACTGCTATTTGACGATAAAAAAAGCCACTAACCACAAACTTCCAGTAGATTAAACAATATTGTTTAAATTTGAATGAATCACTTACAGCTTGATGATTCGATTTACAGCATCCAGCCAGCCAGTCAGCAGAAAGCCACAGTAGCTGCGTTCAATCGTAAGTAGCGATTGGTTTCGTCTAGTTTCTGTCAAGTGGTCGTTGTTCAATCGGCTGATGTTTTGGTCGAAACAGGTCTGGTCGTTGTTCAACGGAGCAAGTTGAAATCGATCGAAACTAGTCGAAACCGATCCAGCTCGAAAGCAGGATTCGTTTCTACCACACTAACACACATGCAGCGTGTGTGTTAGACAGAGAGCATGTTTTTGTTTCGTTTTCGCCATTTCATTTTCGTGCTTTGGATGTTTGGATTCAGTCGGCGGTCGGTCCTGTGAGTTTCGTGTCGGGATTGTCGCTGTGCTGCCTGCAATTAATTTTTCATACATGATCTCTGCTGGCACCGCAATCAAACGGTTTGATGTGGTGCTTGCCGGAGGTACTTTTGAACTTTTTAGGTACCAACCAAAGCCGTGCGAAACCGCCCCCCATGCAGATTTTTTCCAAGTAAAATTTTCGTAGAGTTCCGGAATATTGCTTAACCTTCAAGGTGTTTAATAATAAGTGTTGACAAACCAGTCAGAAATTTGGTTCGCTTCCGGCGGAATTAACACTTTAATCAACCTAATATCATTTGACAACACTATAATTGAAAATATAATGTTTAATTGTAAATTTTAAATTGCAATTCAATTAACCTTTTGTTTTAATTGAAACTCTAAATAAGACATATAAAAACACTAGCTCGTCATTTGAATGGGTTTTAATTAAGAAGTGTGACTGAATAAGAACATAGTTTGAAACGAACCATATTAACTTCAAAATTTATTTATCGAATACTTGTTTTATACATCGACAAATTGGAAACCATGTAACAGGAGTTCATTTATGTGCCCTGAATCTGAATATGCAATTTTTCTGCTAGCTCTTGATGTTGAAATAACTTTTCTAAATAAGTTAAAATTATTTAACGCTTTTTTACAAAAATTGAAAACAAAAACGTGACATGGGGGCATCCATAAATTACGTAACGCTCCTAGGGGGGGGAGGGAGTAAGCTCGATCGTTACGAATTGTGACATAGGGGAGGGGGGAGGTATGCTCATCGTTACGTAACGATTTTTTCCTTAAAAATTTCAGTTTCATCGCAATTATTTAGATGTCATGCAATTATAGCAGAATGATAAGCAAACCCAAATCAGCCTTAAATTTGTCAGCTTCAATATGATAGAAAAAGGATTGTAACCTTTGCTTTTTAATGATTGTGAGATAGATTCCTTAAAATGTGTATTGAATATCCGTAAATTAACCGTTGGAAAACCGAATATTGGGTACATTTATCCCCAAGAACTCAATTGAACCTTAAGAAAGAAAATTTTACTATTTTTTCTCAATTGATTTTTAAAACGCAATTTTGATTATTCCGACGAATATTACTAAGTGGAGTAAATTTTGCGTAGCAAGTTATGCTCTTTGAACAAAATAAAGTAAACAAGGTAGATCATCAGTTAACAAGCACAGAGCAACTCGTAATAAGACATTCAATTCATTTTATCAGAGAATTATCATCAATGAGTACTAAGATGCGATTCTGATCGATGATATTCATTCCGTTTTAAAGAACGTTAAAAAATTTCTCTGTTTTGACCTTCGAAAATCAGTATTTTTAAACATGAGAAAATCGGAGGAGGGGGGGGGGTTATTATCAGCGTTACGTAATTTTCATAGGGGGGTACGTCAAAGCGTTACGATTTGTGATATACGGGGGGGAGGGGGTCGAAAAAGTGCATTTTTTGCGTTACGTAATTTATGGATGCCGCCCATTCTAGAAAAAAAGTTTCGAATCAATTATCAAACTTTCCTTAATACTTCAAATAATTTTGCGTTATGCGAAAAAAGCTATAGAAGTTTTCTATTTGATGACTTTTGCTCATTTAATGAATTTTGAAAGAAACTTTAAACCAAATTGAATTTTAGAAAAGCATAAATGTAATCGTTTTGCAGGTTCCAAAAATTTTTGAATGAAAACGGTCTGTCTGGAAATTCGTGTGTACTACGCACAAAACACGCATTAGTATTGGTGAACGTATGTTCAACGGACGACCTGGTTGAAATCGGTCGAAGTCAATTGGAAAGAGACAGAATACCAACTGTCAAAATCCATTTCTACTTGTTTCGACCTATTTCAACCTGTTTCGACTAACTTCCATTGAACACACATAGTAACCACAATTGTTCCAGTAAATTTTAAACAGCAACGGACCTTGCACGCAAATTCAGTTCAACGGTTAAACTTTAAAAACACACGCACAAACAGTTCCCGAGCATTTTTACTTTTTAAAGCTAATTTTTTACTCTATTCATTCTGAATGTGGCATTCCTGATTATCGCATTTGACGGGCTGGTATCGGGTTGCAATTTTTTTCAATTGCCAAGGTTCATAGTTTATTTATTCTCATTGCTACCAGCTCACTAGAAATTCATCGTTACGTTACTCACATTCAATTTAATGAACCTCCCTATCGGAGCATATCGCCGCGTCATAAAGGTTTCAATGGCAGGTTGAATTCTGTCATCGCATCGCAGTATCGTTGTGCACGCATATGGATGCATTCCAAAAACCGCAGCGATAAAATTAACGGCATCGATATCAACATGACCGGTCAACTGATTCGGTGAAACATGTCTGTCGACACGTGGTTGTTGTTTATATGCGTGACCGACATTTAATCATTGTGACTGGAGCTCGGACTACTGATTTTTTTTTTCAGTGCTTTCAACGACTTTCATAGCAATATCGGGACCAAGAGGGACAAATAGAAGGTGATTCGATCCATCAAATTTCACAATCAGCCATGTTGATTGCTTCGTTGCGTTTGTTTACCTTCAATCCATAGAACAGATGAGACCTAAGCTCGCCTTTTCTTCAGCTTGTTTGTCAACAAAAGTAACGAGCATCACTCCACTTCACCGCGCTCTCCTCGCCTACTTACTGTAAAAGTCAGATAACCTAGTATTTTAATGACCTAAGCTTAAGGAAAAAGGAAAATAAACCATTTCTTCTCACAATGCAATGTCTTAAAACGAAAAAATCGGATTTTCTGATCTATTATTGTGAAGACTTTACCTCATTCAACTCACTGTTAGTGAAAAAAAGCAGCAAACATTCTATTTAACGCTGGTAGTTTTTGTAAATAACTTCATTTTTCTCATTTTTAAGCAGAAGAATGTGTAAGACTTCTTTGATATGCTCACTGAGTAGACATGAGTTGATTTGGGATCATCTTTGAATTCTTCAAACCCAGGGGTCTTTAAAACTTCGTTTTGGTTGAAAACATGATTTTTTGTAGAATTTTTAAGTAACGTTTACATCAGTTAACATAAACTTTTATGTGTGTATGGGAGAATATCCATTATTTTGTTCTGAAGAACCAACATAGTTTTTATTTCTTCTGTGGAACCGAGCCTGGTATTGTGCCAATTTATAAAATTTTCAAAGGAAATTTTCCGCTGAATTTTGTCGAAAACCATTACTACCAAGACCGGATTAAGGGGGGCAATATGGGCTATTTCCCCGGGCCCCCGTATCAGGCCACCCCCCACACCCTAGGGAAACAGGTCAGTTAGGATATTCTGTACAGAACAGATAAAATGTAGAAAAACTTCTCATTTTCATAACATACAAACGTCTTGAAAATAATAATATCTATTTTTACGATAACTTTCCAAATAATTGTTACTGCACTAAAATAGCAGCTAATTTCGCCAAAACTGACTCACAATGCTAAGACAGTATTTGGGTTAATACCGGGTATTATTATAACTTTTCACTTTTCAATCATTATTATTATCGATATTTCTCGATGAAGCACAAACCAGACGATCAATTTGAAATGAAAAACATTTAAAATATCTAGCCGGTCATTTTTCAAAGTCAGAGAATTTTTGTTGATGATAAGGGTATTAAACAAAATTGAGAATGAAATTTTGCATTTTGCAGCTCAACTCACAGCTTTCATTTTTGAGAAATTTCTAAACTCTTCCGCAATGTTTGCACGTGATTAATCAACAATTTTTATTGGAAAATACGGGAGCCATCCTCTACTCAGTTGAAGACAGTATACTGAACTCATCTTCAGTTCTTTTACACGTTTAAAATGTTTTGTATTCTCTGGGAAAGCATTTGAAAAAAAAATCGAAACATAGCCTGAAAAACTGCTTTGCATAGCCAATAAGTTTGTTCAATCCTAGAGAACTTTGGCAAAAACTTTCTATGAAATTATTAAAAAACGCTAGCAAGCAAAACCTTTTTTTTATTCGGAATGCTTATTTTGAAATGATTATAAATTTGTCCTTGCAAATCTAGCTTTTTCTCATTTTAACAAAAGAGGAAGCTTAAGAGTAGAAAAAAAACAATTATTGAAGGAAAATTTTATTTCATGCTTATTTAAATTTACTGGATGAATCAATATTCAAAAATTTGTTCTTCTAATAAAATTTTCTTACAAAACTAAATCTCGATGCAATAATTCAGAAATCATCCAAATCACCTCAAATTTACACTGATTCTTGGTAGAGTGTCCATTTCCCGGCCATTTTTCCGTTCCCGGGAATCGGGAAATCTGGTGACCTGTTTCCCGGGAATTACCGGGATCCCGGGAAATATTAAAAAATATGTAAAATATATGCACCTGGATTCAAATACATTTCTACATACAAGCCCACAATTTGTTGAAAATGTACTCTTCATAATGTTGTTATAAATTATTTTTTATCAAATAAATCAAACTGTTTTCAACAATGATAAATAAAAAATAGACAAACGAACTATAAAATAACCTGAATAAGTCAAATGAATCATTAATTGAATGAGGGGTTAATAAGAAAAATTATCTTTTTATTTGATTGATTAATCCAACGTATTTTCGTTTTTCTGAACGGTTAACATATTTGCTCTTCATATGAGAAAAAAAACCGATATCTTCTTAATTTTTATGTTTTGAATTCATTTGGCTTTAAATGCCAGAGGGGAACAAATGCATAAATGTTACTTTTGAGAAAACACAATCTGCCTACCTGATGTCCGATTTTTTTTATATATTTTTCGAAGTGTTATAGGTTTTCGTTCATTTAAAACAGTGTTGAATTACGTATAATCTTTTTAAACTTATCTATTTGAATAAAAAAAGATTGCACCAAATGGCTGCAAAATGTCTACTGCCTCAGGAATTGGGAAATTGGGATATTCTCAATGAGTATGTGTATGACTAAATTTTCAAAAAGAACAATAGAAATGGTTCCGGGGGCAATCAGGCTAAAAAATTTCATACATGTCGGCAATTCCCCGGGAATGAAACTAGGATTCCCGGGAATCGGGAATTCCCGAATTTTTCAAATTCCCGGGAAATCCCGGGACGAACACTCTAATTCTTGGTGACCTAAAATGTATTACAAAAACATATGGGAATTAAAAGCCAATTTTTGCTTCGGTCTAAATGTACATATTCTCTCAAATCTGACTTTTTCCTTTAAAATATCTTTAATGTTGTTTATAGGCTATTCGAATTTATGGATACTTTTAAGAATCTATCTAAAAATCTGCTGATTTCTCAAAAACTAGCTAAAAAACATATTTGTATGATTTTTTTTTGTTGAACAAACGAATTGAAATTTTGATAAACTTTTATTTATTCAAGTGTAAGATAGCGAAACTTCGTTAAAGCTCTCATAACCCCGATAAATGAAGAAAAAAATAAATTTTGGGAAAAGAAACATTAAACTATCATTGAAAAATATTTGGTATTTTTAAGCCCGTAAGTCAAATCATTTCGCAGTTTTCGACAAGTTTTTGAATGAATTAATATTTTTAATATTCAATATTCAATAACTGTCTTTTATGATGTCAAGAGAAGTTGTAATCTATTTTTTTGGAATTTCTATAAATTGTATAATTCAATTTTTAAAAAGCGTTGTATCTCTGATATAAGAATATCTTGACAATATCTGATTCCTTGATTGAATGAAGCGTAGTAAATTGATTAAAAATAAGGTTTTGGTTTTTATGTGTGTTTATTGTTTCATCAGTTATAAAAGATCGATTTTATCCAATACTGATCAAATGAAAAATTTCCACCAAAACCATTATCACCAAAAATAGAAGTGAAAGACGACAACAGTGAAATGTTTTGAATTCAGGACGCCTAAATCTTACAAAATCAGTTATTAAAACATAGGTATCAAAAATGCTGTTCTCCTGTGTAGGGGAGGAGCGGGCTATATGCGCCTATTAAGCAGAACACTGATTTAATCAAATACTACATCGAATATGTGTACAAAAACTATATACACGTGTGCAGGCATCTGTTTTCTATTCATCGGAGTAATTTTTATGTTAAAATTTTCTTCTGTTTCCAAGAAAATGATTTTATTATAAGTGTTGTCTAAAATGCCGAACCTCAAACCGTGCTGGCTAAATGCGCCTATTTATGTTTTGAACAAAATTTCTGTTTTTTGGGCAATATTTCCGTATAATTTCATTGAAACTGCTGCTTCCGTACGACAAAGCTGATGTTTCATAAAAATCTATGTATATTATAATTTTATGGAATAAAACAAATGTTAGAGTTCCCATACCATGGTGGCAGGTCATCCAAGAGAAAAACTTTATCAAATCCGTTTTTAGATCTTCAATTCTCTCTTACGATGTTATTCAGAGCTTAGATTTGAAGGTTCAATGATAAAAATCATTTATTTATTCTACTTAACCTGTTATTTTAGGATGGAGGCATTTTACAATCATGATGGGGGCATACAAAAACACTCTATTATTCCACTATATAATCATTATTAAACCTCCACAAAAGCTAAAATATGTTTAATTTCTTAAGTTCATTTGAGTAAGAAACAAAAACCATCTTAGTTTTCGTGTTAAGCTTCTTTACGTATAATTTTTTAAAGTCGAAGTATTACATCAACATGATTCAAAACCTTGTACGATTTTTCAAATTTTTTTGAGATTGTAAATTCATAAAATTTATTCTTACCTTATGTTCTAAGCGTATCACCCTCAAAATGCATTGGTCAGATAAGCTGTCTAGTCAGCCATTTCATCAAACAGCCGTAGGGTCATTTAACCCGATAGGCCCATTTAGGAAACCTTTCCCCTAATCCAGGGCCGGATTAAGACCTCGGGGGGCCCGGGACAAATTTAGCTGGGGGCCCCTTCTATAGGTAGGTTTTTTTTGTCATTTCAAATAATTAGAGAAAATCCAATAAAACGAAATAAAAAGTAATCATTTAAAGAAAGAGTTTTATTTGTAACAAACTATATAAGAGGTTAACAAAGATTTTGTTTTCTGGATTTTGCATCTGCAAACAGTTCTATAAGATCATTAAAATCAATTTCTCTCAGTAAATCACTTTCAATGCTCAGCAATGCCAAAGCACTCAAACGTTCATCCGTAGTGGCAGTTCGAAGCCTATTTTTTATAATGGCTAGCTTACTAAAGCTACGTTCTCCGGAGCAATTTGTCATCATCATGCTAAGGTATATTCGAAGAGCAACATTTACGTTTGGGAAAGTATCTGCCAAATCTAATTTATGTATGCACAACGCCTGTTCCGCTGGTGTTAAACACGATCTCGCTTTAGCGAACTCAGCAAACTGGATCATTTCGTCTTGGAGATAGTTATTTAGGTCGTTCGGATAAAAACTAATAAGTTCTTCAGCCTCAGAGCGTATTTCACTTTCTGTTAAAGAACAAAGGTTTATCAAAGCAGAAAACCTCTTGTAGACAGATTCATAAGCGTCGCGTCTTTTTTTCAAAGCTTGTTGGATGTTGTTCAAGAGCGCCAAAAAGACATCATTTTTGAATATTTCTTCCGAAACTGTTGTATCAACGGAACCAGCTAATTTTCTTGATTTCTTATCATTATATTTTTTTCACCAACTAACTGCATGGCTTTAAGCTCCAGCTCTTCGAATCTTGCTTGTAAAGAAATCAAAAATCCGTCAAGAGAGTCGTATATGTTGACAATTTTCAACAAATCCACGTTTGATCCCTGAAGCGCCTTGCTTGAGAGATTAAATCGTATAAGAATTTTTACCCAAATTTCGGTTAGTAAAGCGTTCTCGAAATCGTCCATTTTATTAGCTAGACACATTGCTTCGTTTTGAACTAACGGGGCCTTATCTTCGGTGTTTTCGAGAATCCTTAGCGCTGTTTGTATTTTTTTATATCCTTTGTGAAGAGCTTCGACGGCATCGGCACGAGCAGACCAGCGTGTGTCAGACAAAGATTTCAATGTCAACTGTTTTTCGTTGTTAAATGTGCTCAAAAAAATTTGCCAGCGATCAGTCGAATTAGCGAAAAATGCGTACATTCTCTGGATGAAACTAAAGAACCTAACTACCGCAGAACATGAGCTTGCGGCTGATTCACCTACCAAGTTTAATGAGTGGGCTGCACATGGGATGAACGTTGCCAGATGGTTTATATCCAATAGTCTCGCTTGCATTCCGGAGTATTTTCCAGCCATATTGTGAGCATTGTCATGAGATTGACCTCTACAGTTTGCAAAATCGATATTTTCAGTTTTTAGATAGTTGAGCAAAGCATTTGAAAGGTCCGCAGCCTTATGCGAACCGGGTTGCAAAAATATGAGGAATCTTTCTACTGGTTTACCAAACAAAACGTAACGAATTATCACAGTTAGCTGATCAGTGTGACCTAAGTCAGGAGTTGAATCAACTGACACCGAAAAATATTTGGCCGCTTTGATTTCCTCATTTATTCGCTGTTTGACTTCGTTAGACATGATCTGAATCAATTCCTCGTATATCGTAGAAGATAAATAGGATTGCTTTCCTTTTCCTGGATTAGCATGATTTTGCAAATGTTCTGCCAGAAAAGGGTCAAATTTTGCCAAAAGTTCGATAATTCCTAAAAAATTTCCATTTCTTGCAGATCCAACTATTTCGTCATTTCCTCTAAAAGCCAAGCCTCTTTCGGCTAAGAAACGAACGACTTCAACAACCCTACGTAAAACTTTCTGCCAGTACTTTCTTGTTTCTTCCATATCTTTTTCAAACTTCAAATCCACTTGACATGATTCAGTGCATCGACAGTTAAATTTCAACACCGATTGTCGATGTTCATCACTGCGTTCATGAGATTTGAGCTTATCTTCAGCTTTCTTCCAGTTACTAAAACCATTCTCTGATGAAAAGACTGATTTTGTACTCACCATTAAGACGCAGTAAAAGCAGTACACGCTACCCTTAGATTTGCTGTAGATTAGCCATTTCCGCAGGTGCAGTTCTCCATTTTCGTGCTTCAAGTAAAACATAGAGTTGTTAAAGAACCGATTGTACGAAGTTTCACCTATTTTGAAAACGCGTTTTGATTCTGGATAGAGATCGGCTTCATTTTTATTGTTGTTGCAAATTTCCTTCCGGATTGACCAGAAGGTCAAATGTTTATCCCGAACAGGAAACCACGTTGCTGGATCTATTTGAAATCAAAGCATAAAATCAGACTTCAGAGATAAAGAGATGTACCAGATTTTTTTTTTTTTTTTTTTTTTTTGTGCCAGGAATTTACCTGGCACAAAAAAAAAAAAAAAAAAAAAAAAAAAATGTACCAGAATGATTACCTTCAAAGTTAAAATGTTCATCCATAGAATCTTCTACAGTGTCCTGTTTTTCATGTATATTAACATTTTCGGATGTTGACGGAAATTCATCAGATTTGCTAGATGTACTTTCAATTTCAGGTGCTATTTGAAGGGACGTGTTGGATTGTTGAATTTCCTGTGAGGTATTAGGAGCCACATCTTCCGGTTTAGTGGAATCCAGAGGATTAGCAAAATAAGTTGTTATAGAATTTGTTTTCGAAACAACTTTCGCCAGTCTTTCATCGCGTTCTCTGGCGATTTTCCGCTTCAAAGCTCCGGAAAGAAGATTTTTACGCGGCATCTGTGTGTTAAAACACCTGAGTATAAAAAGAATTATAAGCTATACGTTTTTCATCAGAAATTAAACTTTGTACCTTGACTCAGGTTAACAACGATGCAAAATCGACAATGCTTTTCACTTCGGAATGTTCCTGTTAAAAAAATACTGTACTTTTTTTCCACAACTTTGTTGAATCAGAACTATCAATATTTTTTATATTTTAGCTTACTCAACCCACAGAAAAAAATATGCGTCACCACTTAAACTTCGTTTTCTACGACCGGAAATACGTCTGAACAAGGCAAAGATCAATTCAAATTAGAAATAATCTGCATGTACGACTTCGTGCGTGAGGTGGATTATTAAAACGTTAACGCGAACGGATTTGGTGTGTGTGTGTGTGAAAGCGCAAATTTCTCCTTTTCCATAGGCTGATGTCATGCTGAAGCAACTAGCAACGCGACCTACAACGCAACGTTCACACGACTAACCAGCTCTCATTTGATCTCCATGGAAATCGCGCAGACCTGTCATACTGGTCGCTTGGTGTAGCGCGACCAATCTGATGCCAATGTGTTCAGTAGCGCGACTAGTAGGAAATCCAATAGGAACATTGTTTTTTCTCGATTTGAAGCAGTGATTCCGGGTTTTAAGCACAATAGTACGAAGATCTGTCCGAACTTGTGATAATAAACTAAAAACTATCTTAATCGGCGAGAAAATTTTCATGAATTCTTAGTTCCGGCAAAAAAACAAGGAATTTTGTCGGTTCAAATTTCGGCATTCTTGCAATCCGGGTCGTGATTTGATGAGTTTTTGATGGCTCCGGAAAGAAAGGAGATGATTCAAAGCATTATCAGATGTAGAGAAGTGATGATTTGTAGGGAATTTCAAAGTGACAGGTCGCGCCAGCATGACATACCAATGCAATGCAACGCAATCTTATTGGAACGTTGCGTTGCGTTGTGTTGCTAGTTGTTTCAGCATGACATCAGCCATAGGCGATGGAAGCGCCTATTCTTTCTCTCCTTAAGAACAACCCATCAAATATGTATGTCAAAATTAGGTAAAATTTAAGCCGCACCCCACTCCCCTTCATGCAACACTATCACTTTTTAACTCGGCAGCGCTTCCATCGTCTTGACATAAACGTTGAATCTGAGAAATGTTTAGTGTATCCTGCTTCACACAAATGTTTAACCGTGTGCGTGAGAGTAACCCAGTGAAGCGAAATCGAAAGCAAAAAGCAAAAAGAGTAGGCGTAAGCGTTAGCTCTCAACATGTTTCTCTTTTGCTGCTCAGATAAAAAGAAAGATCCTGCCATGGCTAGGGTTTTGTTATTTTTCTCTAACTCTCGTTTCCAAGCATGTATTTGTGCTTATAGATTTTTTTTCTCCTTTCCCGTAGATCTGCCAAAAGTTGGGTAATATTTTAGCTGCATCCCACTTGTACTTCCAGGGGGCCCCTTGATTATATATTCTTTTTAATTCACAATTGTTTTCAATGTCAATGAAGTAGAATAAAAAAGTCTTGCATCTTACTTTTTGATGATTATTATTTGTATTAACTTCAATCTCAACTTTTAATTTTTGAACTTAGACTATTGGAGGCCTCTCTTGCTAATCTAATGATGATAGATATACATAAAATCAATATTTAAATCCAAATATATGAATATAAATACATAATGTATGCGTTAATTTATATATTTTTTCATTGGTGAAAAAAATTATAGGGGCCCCAGGGGGGCCCCCTTGGCTCGGGGAGCCCGGGGCAATTGCCCCCTTTGCCCCCCCCTTAATCCGGCCTTGCCCTAATCGTTACAAACTTTTTGGGTTGAATCACAGAATTACAGGGAATGTTTTTGTCGAGAAAACAGAATTTCGCTGAGTCATGTCGATAAGAAATCTATAATCGTTCACCCAGTCTTTATTATAAAACTTCACTTATTTGTGTCGTTAATCGAGAACAAAAATATTTCATTTTATCTTACAACATTATTTGATACGAAAAATGTGGTTAGCTTAAGCGGTTTGCTAATCCCTGCTTTAGATCAACTAACGAATGCTTTAACAAATTATATTAAGCATGGATCACGCAAAATCTGGACGCATTAAAAAGGATCTATCTTGGAGCTATGTAAACGATATAAAAATGTTTTGTAATCTAAATGTAGTGTTTTGATTGCACATTGATTTTCACAAAAACCGGTGTTTTTCGTCTGCAGCTGCAAATACCTTGCCAGATCAAACACTTTCTTGCCAAATTATCGGCAAAAACGAATTTGAACTTGATGGGGACATCACCCCGACCAGTGGCTTTGTAAATTTTTTGGCCAGGAAGCCGCCCAAAATCAGATTTCACGATTTTTTAACCAGACCACGTCGGGTTTTTGAAGTGGGTGTCCGAAATTAGTTTTCGCCTCGCGGCTTCCATTACGTGTAACTTTATTGGAACAAAACGAATCGTTATAATTTTTAGCACTGATAGAAGAAACATTTCCGAACAAAGTGCTGTCAAAACATTCCAGATCCGACAAGTAGGAGCGCTATGGTATAATAAAGAGTGCGTCCAGATTTTGGATGATCCATGCTCTAGTTATATTTGTGATTAAATTTTCCTTTTACATTATTCTTTGTTCCGTATTCTAAGATTCAAATAAGGTCTAAAAATTTCAAATTTTGTAGATTATCCAGTCTACTCTCCAAAATTTCTCTACTGTGACTGAAACAACTTTGTTGATTGATTGGAAAGCTACGTTTTCTAGTTTTGAACCACAGCTAAGCTGATTAGTACCGTAAACTGGGGGAACTTTGATCACTTTTTTCATTCATTTTTGAATATTTTGAAAGAGGTTTCTTTTTCTTAATATCTAAAAGCTTTAAACCCCATACTGAGGTGAGGAGTATTAAACATGATCATTGATTGCAGTAATGTCAATCGATATTGGTGGTTATAATTAAATGTTTGTTACAAAACCAGATTTCGAGTTTCGGGGTTACTTTGATCACTAAGGTTTTTACGTATCTCAACATCTTCAAATTTATTGTTTTGAAGCCATTCAGCACAGAAGTCTCAAAACATCGATAACAGTAATTTATTGTTTGGACGCAATTGAAGGATTCATTTTTTTTTTTTTCAAAAACAAAAATGCTCAAAAGATGGACAATGTTGTTGCATACATTTAGGGGCAAAAATTATAAACATTTCCCAATATTTTTTGGTCTCAAACAGGGTTGGTAAATTTCGCCCGTCACGCTTGACCCGACTAGTTTTTTTTCATCAAACGACCGGCACCTTACTCAATTGACGGAGCCTCACTAGTCGCATGACGGATAAAGCACGACAACAATCAACATTTCTCCGTCATGCGACTGGCGAAGCTCCTACACATCCTCGATCGGCTGCTGCCGGCAGGTACAACTAATTGAACGACTTGCTGGCAGAGAGCAACAATAGCAATAAAAAACTGAAAACGGGCTTGCTGGCAGGAGCAACAATAATAATAAATGCGTTTCTTTTTCGTCTTCGGTCGTCTTCGGCTTGCTGGCAGGAGTAACAATAATAATAAATGCGTTTCTTTTTCGTCATCGGTCGTTGAAATGCGATTGCTTGACTAGGTTATTATTTTAGCTTCAAATGACTGGGGAATGAATGACTGGCAAACGAATTGACTAAGGAACAGTCAAATGAGTTTGAAGGACCATTTTACCGTTGACCGTTGAATTATGCCAACCCTGGTCTCAAAAACAAACAAAATTTTACCTTCATGCAACTCCCTAAGTCCTCGTACTGTTCTCATGTTCTTTTTTTTCTTCAAACTTAACCATTTCATAGGGTTTTTAGCTATTTTTTCTATACGGGCTTTTCATGGGAAATGACCGTTTTTTTTAATATCCAGAAATTATCATCAAATGACCACAAATTTGATCAGGAGAGATGTTTGTTGGTGAGCCATCAAAAAATCAGATATTTTATGATTTTAAAATTATATTTTGAGTATTGTTAAAAGTATCGTAATAAAAACGAAATTCAACTTTATACATAGAAAATGATGATTATCTGCAAAAATTTCATGTTGATCAAAGTTACCCCGCTGATCAAAGTTCCCCCAGTTTACGGTACCTCAGAATTTGGGAAATATAAAAAAGACCCCGAATTGACACAGTCTTATATAATAAATCTTTACTTTGAATCTGAGTTTTGAATTATAACGTTTACATTATCCTTATTGATGCCATTAGTTTTAGAAAACATTGGTCCGAAATTTGTGATTTTCATTTCAATAAACATTATATCAATGTTATAACAGCATTATCCTCCAAGAAAAGAAAATCTCACGTCTTCGCCAAAAGCCAGTACCCGGTAGCTGTAGGTGCACTTTTGAAAGGAAACTAATCTAAAATCAAATTTCGTATGACTGTCACAGTCAGTCCACCGATCTATACGGGAAAACGTGTGAGAGTGCAGAACCTCGAAATCAATGAACCTTTTTTCCACTTTATAAACCTGTTTAAGCACTTCGTTTCAGTTTCTTATTGGCTTGACATTTGCCGCTTTGTGTCCTGCAGTAGGGAGGAGGAACAGTCTTCTTCTCTAGCAATTCCCGCTCCTTTCGGCAAGAAATGATGATGCTGGTGGGTACCTACTATATACTAGTAAGTTCATGAAGTGCAACTACACTAAACGGAATCTCCGGGCGTCCCGTAATAACCGTAACAGGACCCGTCCATGGAACCGAAACCCATCCTGAAAGTGCGCCAAAACTGTTTACCACTCGAAACCAGATCCCAGAAATGTCATTCAAGGTTGAAGCAGCTCTCGTGTCCCATGGGCGTTAACGATTATTTCCCCACCACCAGTAGGTGTCAGCTTGGGATGCCCCGCGTAGGACTGGAGTCATTTTTGGGGTGACCAGATGGACTCGATAAGCCTTAGAAATTTCTCAACAATTTTTGGAAGTTGTTCTGATACAGTCAAAGGACCCTTTGCATGAGATAATTAAAGAATGATACGGTAAAAATTTGGTCAAGGCGCGTGTAAATCGGTGAAATCGTTTATTTAAAAAATCAAATTAATTTCTTTTTCAAGTTTAATTAGCATAAAATTCAGGAAAAATATTCAGTTAGGCTACCGCTTTTCCAAATCCGAATTGCCGGGCCTTACGCTTAACCCCTGCCATCAGAAAGCCAGTTTGCCTTGAACTGCTGCTCGTCCTTAGCAGTTTTTTTGGTCTCCTTTAGGATCCGCTCGACAATAGCCCAGTATTTCTCAATTGAGCGGAGCTCTGGCGTGTTGGGAGGGTTCTTGTCCTTGCACGTTGTTGGCGGCGTACCACCCATGGCCTTTTTACCGTAATGGCAAGATGCCAAATCCGGCCAAAACAGTACGGAACAACCGTGTTTCTTTAGGAAAGGCAAATACTCTTTCACGAAAATTTCTTGGTTGATAGTCCCGGAATGGCTTGCCAAACCAGATATTTCTTCGCGAACTTTGACAGTTTCATGTGCTTGAAAATATCTGCTACCTTTCCCCTTCCTTTTGCCGTATAAAACTCCTGTCCCGGAAGCTGCTTGTAGTCGGCTTTGACGTAGGTTTCGTCGTCCATTACCAGACAGTCAAACTTCGTCAGCATCGTCGTGTACAGCCTCCGAGATCGCGCTTTGGCCGTCGTATTTTGTTTATAATCGCGATTTGGAGTCACTACCTTCTTGTAAGTCGATAGTCCGGCTCGTTTTTTGGCTCGATGCACGGTTGTAGACGATACACCCAGCTTATTTGCGCCATCTCGGAGAGAGAGGTTAGGGTTTCGGGTGAAACTACCGCCAACTCTTTTTGTCGTCCCAGCGGCTTCCGGTTTTCGATTTCTCCCCGATCCAAACTTTCTGGCTGTCGACAAACGTTCCCCAAACACTTTAATTACATTTGTAACGGTTGATTTGGCAACTTTTAGCGACTTTGCCAGCTTTTCGTGCGAGTAGCTCGGATTTTGGCGAAGCGCGAGCAAAATTTTGATACGCTGCTCTTCTTCCTTGGACGGCATTTTGACACCTGAATAGTAAATTCCAAAATCAAAAAAAAATTATGTGAGAATCCTGGAAAGAGTTGACTTATGTATATTGAAATCTTTACTGAATTTATGGCCATGCCAGGATATATCCAAGAAATGTGGAATAAACGATAATCTAAGTATGAAGCGATAATTGTCATAATCTCTTGCTATTAGAGAGGAATTGTTTTATAGTTATTTTGGATAACATATTTAGCAAGAAACTGGAACCGAATCAATTGGAAACCAGGGCCATAGCAAGAACCGACTCATGAGGAGAGCTTTAAGCTATTTTAATTTGTTCAAGAGTCTAGTAGATCAAAGTTATTTGATTTGAACATAAAACAAGTTCTGTTTAGGGTAGAAAAAAATACTTACTCAAATCAATGAGCCCAATCTTCCAAACTCTTGCAAATTCTAAGATTCTAACCTTTGTTTAAAATTAAAAAAAAAATCCCAAAAAAAGGGGGGAAAATCGGATCAAATTTTCTTGATGCAAACTTGAACCAAATATATGATTTAAGTTTGAAATTTGGCTTAAAACTGCTATATTAGTTATGACAAAATATAAAATTTTGAGCAAATTTTTTAAGTGAAGATCAGGTACATGTTTCTTTAACAGGAAACATTTTCATAAATAAACTAGCTGACCCGGTAAACTTCGTTTTACCTTCTTATGTAATCGTAATAAATGTTTGATTTCATCTACACGTCCTTAACTACATCGTGCTCGCGAATCGATTCTTATGGAAATCGTAACAAATAAAGTTGAATTTGTATTGGGACCACCTTCCATAAAAAGTGAGATTCTTGAAACTATTATACAAACCATCTCTGACCCAAAAAACCCTCGGACACCAAATTTCACTTCATTCCGACCGACCATTCATACGTGATGTTGTTACAAAGAAAACGCCTCCATTTTTATATATAAGAAGATGTGAAGAGATAATTTTGTATGGAGACCCCCCTTTCATAAAAAGTGAGATTCTTGAAACTATTATACAAACCATCTCTGACCCAAAAAACCCTTGGATACCAAATTTCACTTCATTCCGACCAACCATTCATAAGTGTAGGAATAAAAAGGTTCACGGGTAAGAATTCGGATCTTTAAATTTAGAACGCGTTACTTTTAACGTTTATAATAACTTTATTAAGAAGCTAGCGTTTCGCAAGAGGACCGGTCCTTTGCTCTTCCTCTTGAGTACTGACTACCTCCAGTTTCTACTGATTCCACCGAAGTTCAGGAACATAAGGAATAAAGAAAAAGCATGGTCTCGGGAGAGCAAAGGATTGGTCTAGGGATGTGTATTAAATTTTCACTTCGACATTTGGTCCTCCTGACGTTCATCCGACCCGGATGCTTGTTGATCCAGCTCGGAGGCACTGTAGTCTTCATTTTCATCATCTTCGTACGGTACAAACCGCTTCATGAACTCCGCACAGGTCGATGTGCGGTTCGGACCTTCATGTACACCAATCTTTTCGACATCGTAGCGATCGTTGCGTTTCTTTTTTGTGACCCTGTAGGGACCCAGGAACTTAGCCGCAATTTTAAGGTGACTTCCGAATTGTGTACGACTTATAGCCACCAGATCACCAACTTCGTAAATCTCGGATTCCTTTCTGTTGCGATCAAAATGCTTCTTCATCTGCAGCTGAACGTTTTCGATACTGCATCTAGCTTCGATGCGAGCCTTTTCCCGCGCGTTTTCAAGCATTTTAATCCACTCTTCTTCGATCACTTCAGCCAAACGGATATCTTCAGGAGATCGCATTTTGGTCCCAAAAAGGAGCTCAAACGGTGTTCTACCAATGCTTCGTTGGACACTGTTGTTGAGAAAACGTTGAAGATCACCAACATGTCGGTACCAATTCTCCGGACGGTTACTTGACAATTTAGCCAAGGCTGGCACGATCACACCATGGATCCTTTCGACTTGGCCGTTTCCCCTGGGAACTCCTGTGGTAATCAAAATGTGCTGTATACCTTCTACCTCGCAATATTGTTGGAAAACAGTCGATGTGAAAGCCGATCCACGGTCCGAAATTATTCGCATTGGGCTGCCAAAAACACACTTTTGAAGGTCTAGTTTCTTCAAAACTTCGTCTGCGGTAGTCGACTTAACTGGATAAATCCATACGAATTTGCTAAATGCATCGATAACGGTGAAAATGTAGCGATAATTTTTATTCGACGCAGTTATCGGTCCCAAATGATCAATATGATACGTTATCAGCGGAAAATCATCTTTAGGAATGGGATTAAGGTAGCCTTCCTTTTTTCCTGATTTTCGATTAATCAGAATGCACTTGATACAACTTTTGACGAATTTGTCCAATTTCGGAGCCAGATTATCAATCCAATATTCTCTCATAATCAGTTCGCTCATTTTCTTTGATCCAAAGTGTCCTTGCTCATGAATCTGCCTGATCACTTGGTAATGCATCGAGGAGGGAACCACAAGCAGTTTTCCACCTGCGGTTGACTTGTTGAGAATTCCATGGTCGAGGTAGTAGTCCCGATAGCTGCCCACGTTCAGCGCCTTAATAATTGCGTCGAGCTTCTCATCAGTACGCTGACAAGCCTGGATCTGGTCAATAATATTACTCTGCAGCATAAAGATTGGAGGGTTACGGCTAAGAGCGTCGACGTGACGCATGCGCTCTCCTGGTCGGTGTTCAAGTGTGTAGTCGTATTCTTCCAACAACAAAGCCCATCCGGCGATTCTAGGAGAAATATCCTTTTTCATCATAGTTAATCTGAAAGCGGCGCAATCGGTTACTATTTTAAACTCAATTCCTAGCAAATAGACTCGAAATTTCTTTAGCGCCGACACAATAGCAAGCACTTCGAGCTCATAGCTCGGATAATTAGTTTCACTTGTTGACGTTTTCTTGCTATAATAATAAACAGGATGAAAATCCTTCTCTTCGGGATTCTTCTGCAGAAGAATGGCACCGTAACCCACTTTACTGGCATCAGTGTGAAGCTCGGTGATCCTACCAGGGTGATAAAGCTTCAGTGTTGAATCAGAACATAATGCAGCCTTCAAGGTCTCTACTGCTTCTCGCTGCTCCGGTCCGAACACAAAAGTGACTTCCTTTCTAAGGAGATCAGTTAGTGGTTTTGCAATTATAGAATACGATGGCACGAACTTACGGAAGTACCCCGTGAGTCCCAGAAACTGTTGAATTCCCTTGTAATTTTTGGGTTCGGGGAAATTCGATACCGCTTCAATCTTATCCGATGTTGGCTTGATAGATCCCTCTTCTATCTCATAACCCAAATACTGAATCTTTCGACGTAAAAACTGGCACTTCTTCCATTTTATTTGCAGACCGTTGTTTTTTGCGACCGTGAGCACTGTTTTCAATTTCTTCAATCCTTCTTCTTCGTTTACTGCTGGGATCAATAGATCGTCGATGCAGACTACTACCACTTTTTCTTCGATCAGACTTCGGAACACGTCGTTTATGTACCGTTGAAAAACCGTGGGAGAGGTACATAGACCAAACGGAGTTTTCAGGAACTCGTACTGACCAGAATGAGTCACGAATGACGTATACTTTATGCTGTCTTCATCAACAGGAATATGGAAGAATCCGTTTTCCAGGTCCAGTGAGGAAAACACTTTGGCCGAATGAAGATCGTCCAGGATATCTTCGATTAACGGGATTGGGAAGTGGTCCCGAACGATGACCTTGTTCAAGCGGCGATAATCAACACAGAGCCTTCTCGTGCCGTCTTTCTTATGAGCGAGAACAATCGGACTACTAAAATCGGAGCAACTTCGTCTGATTATGCCGTTCTTAAGCCACTCTTCAATTTGTTGATCTGCAATCTGCTTCTCCAATGGTGCGAGACGACGAGGAAGTTGATGAATAGGTGTTTCGTCTTTCAAGACGATTTTCAGTTGCACTCTTGTATCATTTTTCTTCAGGGGAACATAGTTCCGCACTATACACTTTATTTCTTCTTTCACGACAGG
This sequence comes from Uranotaenia lowii, assembly GCF_029784155.1. Taxonomy (NCBI): domain Eukaryota; kingdom Metazoa; phylum Arthropoda; class Insecta; order Diptera; family Culicidae; genus Uranotaenia; species Uranotaenia lowii. The sequence goes on from NC_073693.1 coordinate 255,823,434, forward strand.
ATCCACAATGTGTCTGAACGGGTATTCCGAAATATCGTCCACTTGTATAGTCATTGCGAAATGTTCTTCTTTCAATTGGAACTTGGCCTCGTTAGCAGACACATTAACATCACCGAATGTCAAAAGGTTTCTTCCAAGGATAATGTTATGCGGCATGTCCATCGCACTTAACACGTCAAACACTAGGGCAACAACCGTATCGTCCACTTCGAACTCTAAAGATGTTGTCCCAATAGTCCACACTGATCCGTTCAGCGTAATCAATTTCTTCGTCTCGTTCACATTCACCACTAGCTCCAACTTCTCTGCCCAAGTTTCGGTAAGGAGCGAAACATCCGATCCGGAATCGAAAAATGCCAGAATCGGCTCCGCACGAACTTTTATTTTTAGGAATGTTCCCTTAGACGATGACGTTGCTGCATCGTTGCACATTCTAACAACCTTTTCGTTTCCTTTCTTCGGGCATTCACGAGAAATGTGACCTTCACCACCACAGCCATAGCACTTTATATTGTTGCTGAATCTCGGCTTGTTGTTATGACGGATTCTAGAGCTGCGCGAATTACCAACCCCACTGTTATTCTGAGCGGGAGAATCACTAAGCTGATCTCGACCGTATTTGCTATCCTTGATTCTCTGGTACATACGCAACTTCTCACGGAATTCCTCAACACTTTTTGACCCATACAGCAGAGTTTTATCTGGTCCGTTGTCGTTAATCCCGTTAATAGTGTGCGTGATAATGGCTTCGATTTCCAAATTCGCTTTCGCTCCGATTTCACGCATCACCAAAAAGTATTCCAGCACATTCTCACCGAGTTTACGCTTACGAACTCTGAGCTGCTCATGAACTGTCGCACTATTTTCTTTCGTGTCGAACTCATCGCGTAGAAATAGCTTCAGGTCATCCCAAGTTGTTATATTGCTGACCGTGTTTAAGGACAACTTCGCCAAACCAACCACTTTACGCTTCGCTAATACAAATTTCTTCAAATCGGAGAGACCGATGGATCTAGACATCTCCTCAAAATCAACAATCCACTTATTCACAGAGTATGTGTCGGTACCATTGAACTCGGTAAACGCGGATTCCACTTCGGTCACGCTAATATGCTGATCACGAGATCCACGAAATTGCTGCTCCTCACTCTTCGATCCAGCCGATAATAGTGGTCGTGGATTAGCAGCACTAACATTATCAGCGACAAGTCCAGTAACGAGATCACCAATACTATAGGTACGGTCACTATTGGTCTCCGAATCACTAACACTATTAGGATCACGTCGACGTGTACTACACGATTGAGGAACAGGGAGGTTGGCACGCATATCCTCAATCGCTACGTGTAAGACCGAATTCTCCGTCTTCAGCGATTGCACCTCGGCTCGCATTTCTGTCATCTGTTGACTCAAGTTCATGAGAGTCATGTTGGAGAAATTCAACTGCTCTATCAAACGAGCAAAGGTGTTATCGTTAGGGTTTACATTTCCGTGGTATGGTGCATACCCCGGCGGACCTAGGTAGAAGGGTGGTGTTGGTGGGTCACTCATTCTGAAAACGCGGTGTTTGACTCACTAGGAGTCTCGGCCAAAGCCGACCACTCACACGTTACCTGTGTGCGGCACTATTGTCGTAATCTGCAGCAATGTAGACTGTGCTTCGACAAAGGCACTCTTAAGCAAAAACGTGGTTTCAGCACAATAGGTTTGCTGCTCCCAATCGGCACAAGTTTGGTACTGTTACTTTTCCGAAAAACTACCGAAATTCTTCCCGGACGAGCCCCCAAAATATGTAGGAATAAAAAGGTTCACGGGTAAGAATTCGGATCTTTAAATTTAGAACGCGTTACTTTTAACGTTTATAATAACTTTATTAAGAAGCTAGCGTTTCGCAAGAGGACCGGTCCTTTGCTCTTCCTCTTGAGTACTGACTACCTCCAGTTTCTACTGATTCCACCGAAGTTCAGGAACATAAGGAATAAAGAAAAAGCATGGTCTCGGGAGAGCAAAGGATTGGTCTAGGGATGTGCATTAAATTTTCACTTCGATATAAGTGATGTTGTTACAAAGAAAACGCCTTCATCTATTATATAATCTATTATATAAAATTCTCTTGTAACGGTGTTTGTAGTACTACTCCTCCGAAATGGCCCAAACGATTCAAATGAAATTATTTTTAGAATATTCTGTAGACATGCGAATCGGTTTATATCGAATAAAAATAACCAAAAGTCGCATCTATAGTCCGTTTTAATTAAATTTGTAGTTTTTTCAATCAAATGAAAGTCATGGCTTCCATTTTTTCGAGATTTTTTTTTCCTTTGGGCGCCGGCCGGGCGGTTTGTTTTTCGTCTCCATGGTCGAGGCGTCGCGAGCAAACGTCGAGAGAGGGTAGTAACCATGGCATAGCATACTGATTGTGATTAATGGGAATATTTGGGCGCGCATTTTTCTACCAAGCATAATTTCAATGCATGTGGTGGCCATATGAAGCCTAGATGTGTTTTTTTTCTTCTTGATTCCTAGATCATTTGTACAGCATATAGTAATGAATGACGCCTAGATGTGACCCAAATTGATATTTTGCCGATCAAATCAAAACCATTTAAACGATTTAAAAAAAAATTAAACTCTAATTCGTGTTATTTAAAGTAGAAATTTTTGTCTGAAAAATATGAATTTAGAACTGATGCATATGAAACAATGGTATGACTCTTTACGGACATTTGAAAAAAGAAAAGTCTAAAGATTTGGTTTATAATCCAATACGCCTAGAAACATTTTTCGAAAATGTACAAATGTGCTTTACTGGAGCTGTATCAAGCGCCTTCAAATCAACAGAACAACTACAAAATGCGTTGAAAATGAACAGACACATGAACTGAACAAGAGCCTGTCATTTAAAATGGATTATATGGTCGGGATTCGACCAGATCGAACTGAACGCCATCAGCAGTTTTCCGAGACACTTAAGTTTAATGTACTTATATTTTCATCCTTGGACAAAATCTGTGAAACTTATCAACCAGAATCAATAATTCATAATCCAAGAAACACATCCCAGTGAATAAATTTACTTGTTCTGGTCTCGCAAACGAATGGCATGAGTTTCAAAATCTGCAGTTTGAAAATTTTCTCATGGCGTTCAGTTCGGTCTGGTCGAAGCCAGGCCATATAGGATTGATGTTTATTTAAAGGCCGAATGCAAAGAAGTGCAAACCTTCAACACTTACAAAAAATGTATGCATGAGTTCTTAATTTATAAATGGTTGGGCCCAAATAAACAATCTGACTAAATAAACTCAAATTTTTTTTTAATCTTTCACCGAAAAACTGTTTACAGGTTCCCTTTTTGTTTACACAGAATTCAAGTACGTACTTAACATAAACGTGTGTTTTTGTTTAACATATTTTGGCAACATAGAAAAAACTTCCAGAAGCATTTTTTTTTTGATAGCAGAAGCAGAATTTTTTTTTGATAAGTTTTTATGATGACCTGAAAGTGTTGAAAATAATATTAACTCCTGTCATTTCCAACGGTGAAACAAGTGGCAGCGCGCTATTTAGCCATGAAACATATACCTACAAATTTTCTCTAAAAAAGTCAGAAACAGCAGTTTTAATTTCGTCCTAAATAAATCACCGAAAAATAAATTATTAATCAAAGAAAACCATAGAAAAATGCGGTGATCAAAACCAAACAACTATAGTCAGAAAATCTGAAGCGGATATTCAGTACCACGAATTATTTTATTCTGGAGAAAAACTGCATATATATCAATTAAAGTTTATAAAAAAGACAAACAGGAACAAGTATTTAATTCATTTTAAAATCTTTCTTTTTCTTTTTGAAAGAATATAAAAATTGAACTATGATGATATCCATTTGCACTTGCCCCGATGTTTCTTTAATAAAAATAACAATGTATAATAAAGAAAAACACTTAAATGTTAAAGGTTTCGAGGTAAATGTACATGAAAATTTCTAGAAAATAGAATGAACACATGAAATCATCGTAGCCTTAACAGTTTAGTTCTTTTTTATGTATTTAATATTTAAAACCTGCATTCCAATTAAATGTTATTGAATCTTGAAAATATCACATAATCTCAAATGAAATCGTAAATCATCTTCAACACTGTTAATAACTAAAAAATTAAACATTTTTTTCTCCTTTCAAAACCAAATTAAATTCCTTTGAACATTAAACCAATAAATCAAGAAAACTTGATTTATTGAGTTAATATTTTATGGAATAAAATTTGCAATTTTTGCACCGACAAATAAAAAAAGGGCGAACTTTTTTTTTTGGACGTGGTTTTGATGAAAATATGGATATTAATAACCACTGCTTCCAAGGGTGAGGATAGTGAACAGCAAGCTGCTTGAAAATGGTTTGTAAAATATCTTCTCTAATGTTTTTTATTTTTTCAGTTCTAAAAAATTTACCATCCAAAGCTGTCGGGAGCTAAAAGAGCTGCGCTAGGCAGAATATTGGGCAAATACTCCAAAATTTGTCCCGATATTCAAAATTCTTCTTCCATAAAGTTTCATATGCAATATATTCCAATAAATGAAAAAAAATTGATTTCAGTTTCAACCTTAAAGTGATCTTGAGCAAAGCGGAGTAAATCTACTCAATGGTATAAAATAAATGAAACATAGATATAATCAACATATGTTATTTATGGAACAAGTTACAAAGAGTAGATTTCTTTTAGCATAAGGCTTGCCAAGTTTGATGGTTACGTTGAGTGCTGAAAAAATCGAAATTGCAACGGGAAGCTGATACCTGATACCAATTCGGCAATATTCAAAGCATCCGAATCAAAGAAATGTAAATGAAAAGTATTCATGTACGATGCATGTAAGATTGATTGGAGCAAATTTTTTGATAATTTATTAAAAGACCCGTAGAATTGAGTTAAAATTCTTAGATTTGATTCCAATATAATTAAGCGGGAAAATTCGAGCAAACGGAAAAGTTGAATATAGGAAAAAACTAGGACATGTTCAAGAAAGCGAGACGATTAACAACTCAAGATTTGAGGCTTTTTTGAAGTTAAACAGCGAAGAAAAAATGGAAATAGACGCCAAGTTTAACATGGTAAGACGAAGTTTACCGGGTCTGCTAGTCTATTATATAAAATTCTCTTGTAACGGTGTTTGTAGTACTACTCCTCCGAAATTACCCAAACGATTCAAATGAAATTATTTTTAGAATATTCTGTTGGCATGCGAATCGGTTTATATTGAATAAAAATAACAGAAAGTCGCATCAATTGTCCGTAATAATTAAATTTGTAGTTTTTTGAATGAAATTAAAGTCATGACATCCATTTTTTGGAGATTTTCTTTACTTCGGGCGCCGGGCGATTTGTTTTTCGTCTCCATAGTCGTCCAAGGCGTCGCAAGCAAACGTCGAGAGAGGATGGTAACTATGGCATAGCATACTGATTAGTTAAAAAATATTTGGGCGCGCATTTCTAAAGCAAGCATAATTTCAATGCATGTGGTGGCCATATGAAGCCTAGATGTGTTTTTTTCGTCTTGATTCCTAGATCATTTGTACAGCACGTAGTAATGAATGACGCCCAGATTGATATTTTGCCGATCAAATCCATACCATTTAAACGATTAAAAAAAAAATTAAACTTTTTTAAGTTCAGCAGAAATTGTTGTCTGAAAAATATGAATTTAGTACTGATGCATATAAAATTATGGTATGACTCTTTGCGGACATCTGAAAAAAAGAAAGTGGGAAGATTTACATACAATTTTATAATCCAATACCCCTAGAAACATTTTTCGAACATGTACAAATGTGCTAAACTGAAAATGTTTCGGGTGCCTTTAAATTTACAGAACAACAACAAAATCCATTGAAGATGAACAGACACATGAACTGATCAAGAGCCTGTCCATTAAAAAGGATTATAAAGGATTGATGTTTATTTCAAGGCCTAATGCAAAAAACTTTTTGATTTTTTGCAAGCATAAGTGAAAGTTATCAATAAAATTATTCATGTATACATGTTCACATTATTTCTTCATCTATTAATCGTTGAGCCCAAATAAACAATCTGACTAAATAAACTCATTTTTTTTAAATCATTCACAGAAAACCTGTTTCCAGGTTCACTGTTTGTTTACACAAAATTCAAGTACGTACTTAACATGAAAGTGTGTTTATGTTTAACATATTTTTGCTACATAGAAGAGATCAGAGATCCGCTTTACTGTTGAAAAGTTTTTCTGTGATTGATGTAACATTATTTTTTTTTGATAGCAGAAGCAGAATTTTTTTTGATAAGTTTTTATTATGACCTGAAAGTGACGAAAATGATATGAACTCCTGTCATTTCACACAGTGAAATGAGTGGCAAAGCGCCTTTTAGTCATGAAACATATACCTACCTTTTAAGAACTATTTCTCCAAAATGATCAGACAGGGTATGCCGAATGTTAAATCTGAAGCGGATATTCAAAATTATTAAATGCCTTTGTAAATGAAGGTCTTATGGTAAAACAGTGTTCAGTGAAATTGAAGTACCAAGCATTATTTTATTCTGGAGAAAAACTGCAGATATATCAATGAAAATTGATAAAAAAGACAAACAGGAAAAAGTATTAAATTCATTTTAAAGTCTTTACACTGACGCATCTGAAAAAGAGCAACGTGTTTTCACTTGCATCAATTAATGGGACAAATTTACCATTACTCAGATAATTCTTTTTGAAAGAATATGAAAGTTGAACTGTGATGATAGCCGAAAGACACTTATATGTTTTTAAAGGTTTCGAGGTATATTTTCATGAAAACTTCCAGAAAAAACGAATGAGCTCATGGAACCATTGTAGCCTTAACAGATTAGCTCTTTTCGATCTATTTAATTTTTTAAAACCTCAATGCTTCAGTTAGAATCTTAAAAAAAAAACAATGGTTTAAATTGGCAGATATGTCCATTAGGATAAAAATGCGAATAAAATTGCTGTAATTCGGTTGAATATAAAAAAAAATCTTATCATATTTTTTTCTTCTTTCAAAACCGATCGTTTTTTTTTCATTAATTGGATAAATGTTCAAAGGAATTCAATTAGCACTTTTTGCTGAAATAAATAATAAAACGGTGAACTTTTTTGTTTTGACATGGTTTTGATGAAAATATGGATATTATTTAATTACCACTGCTTCCAAGGGTAAGCATAATATTGAGCAAATACTCTTAAAATGGTCCCGATCATCAAAATTCTTATTCCATAAAGTTTCATATGCAATAAATTCCAATTAATGAGAAACTTTTGATTTCGATTTAAACCTTAATGTGAACTCGAGCAAAGCGGAGTAAATCAACTAAATGGTATTCAATAAATGAAACATAGATACTATCAACATAAAGTCATTTATGGAACAAGTTACAAAGAGTGGTTTTTTAAGCATGCTGCATGAGGCTTGCCAAGTTTGATGGTCACATTGAGTGCTGAAAAACTCAAATTTTCAACGGGAAGCTGATACCTGACACCATTCGGCAATATTCAAAGCATCCGAATCGAAGAAAAGTAGATGAAAAGTTTTCCTGTAAGATGGTAATGTTTTGATAATCTATGTACAGACCCGTAGAATTGAGTTTAAATTTTTAGGTTTGATTCCGATAGAATTAAGCGTGACAATTCGAGTAAACGGAAAAGAAGGATATGTAAAAAAAACTAGGACATATTCACGAAAGCGAGACGCCAAGTTAAACATGGTAAGACGAAGTTTACCGGGTCTGCTAGTCTATTATATAAAATTCTCTTGTAACGGTGTTTGTAGTACTACTCCTCCGAAATTACCCAAACGATTCAAATGAAATTATTTTTAGAATATTCTGTTGGCATGCGAATCGGTTTATATTGAATAAAAATAACAGAAAGTCGCATCAATTGTCCGTAATAATTAAATTTGTAGTTTTTTGAATGAAATAAAAGTCATGGCTTCCATTTTTTCGAGATTTTTTTTTCCTTTGGGCGGTTTGTTTTTCGTCTCCAAGGTCGAGGCGTCGCGAGCAGACGTCGTTAGAAGATAGTAACCATGGCATAGCATACTGATCAGTGAGAATATTTTGGCGCGTATTTCTCAACAAAGCATATTTTCAATGCAAGTAGTGGCGATATGAAGCCTTGATGTTATTTGTTTTGTTCTTGATTCCTAGCTCATTTCTACAGCACATGGTTATGAATGACGCCTAGATGTGACTCAGGTTGACATTTTGCTGATCGAATAAGACATATAATATTTGTTTTGCCAAAATCTGAAATTAAAAAGTCAGGCATCCATTTTTAGAGATTTTCATTTCTTCGAGGGTTTTGTTTTTCGTCTCCATGGGCGAGGCGTCGCTAGCAAACGTCGTTGCAATATAATAGTAACCAAAGCATACTGTTCATTGATCGCTGGAAAAAATTAAAAATTAGGCGTCTATTTCTCAACCAAGTACCTATATTTCTTATGCACGTGGAGGCGATATGCAACCTAGATGTGTGTTTTAATTTTGCTTATTTGTACACAGCACATGGTAATAAATGACGCCTAGATGTGACACGGATTGATATTTTATCGATCGAATAAAAACCATATAAGCGATTTCAAATATTAAAACCATTTTTAATTCGTGTTAATTTAAGTAGTAAATTGTTGTCCAGAAATATGAATTTGGTAAAGATAAATATGAAATAATGTTATGACATTTTACGGACGTTTGAAAATAAGAAATTGGGAAGCTTTACATTCAATTTCGTATAATCCAATACGCCTCGAACGCTAGACACATTAACTGAATAACAGTCTATTCTATTCTATTTTGTTTATTTATAGAGGATTTTAACCAACTTGGTCATTCGTCCTCTCATCAAGAGTCTGTTCTTTGAAATAGATTAGATAGGATTGAACTATTTGATTTTTTGCAAACGTAAATTGAAGTTATCAATAAAATAATCTACTTTTTAATAACAAAAAGTGAGGATATGCATTTCCGGTAGAATTTTCAATTGAGAAAGTAGACTAGAGCAAGTGCAAACTATCAACTTTTTCAAAAAAATGTATACATTATTTCTTCATCTAAAAATTTTTGGGCCCAAAAAAAATTTAATTAAATAATCTTAACTCTTTTTTGAAATCATTCACCAAAAAACTGTCTACACGTTTACTGTTTGTTTGCACACACAATTCAAGTACAAACTTAACATGAAAAGTGTGTTTTTGTTTAACATATTTTGGCTATATAGAAGAGACTTTTGATTCACTTTTTGTTGAAAAGTTTTTTTTGTGATTGAAATTCCAGGGGCAGCAGATTTTTATGATGAACTTTTAATATGACCTGAAAGTGTTAAAAATAATATTAATTCCTGTAATTTCTTAGGTGGAATAAGTGAAAACGCGCCATTTAGCTATGAAACATCTACAATTTAAGAATTTTATCTCCAAAATGGCCAAAAAGGATATCCCGAGTGTTGAATCTGAAGCGGATATTCAAAATTATTGTTAATGTCTTTCTAAATCGAGGTCTTTTGGTTGAACAGGATTCAGTGAAATTGAAGTACCAAGCATTAATTTATTCCGGAGAAAAACTTATTAAGGATATTGCAATGAAAGTTGATAAAACAGACAAACAAGAACAAGTATTAAATTCATTTTAAAGTTTTTTCACTGACGCATCTGAAAAAGACCTATGTGTTTTCACTTGCCCCAATAAATATGACAAATGTATACTTCGATATTTTCTTTTGTCAACAAAACTACTATTTTTTTTTTTTAAATATTACTTTATTCAGAGAATATGAAAGTTGAACTCTGGAGATATTCATTAGGATTTGACCGGTGTTTCAATTTTGAAAATTAAGATTTACAGTAAAAAAGACACATAATTTTTATTAAGGTTTTGTTTATATGATAATTTTCAGGAAACAAAATGAACTCATGAAACCATCGAAGCCTGAACAGATTATTTCTTTTCGATCTATTAAATTTAATAAAAAATCTGCTTTTCAATTAAATGTTATTAAATCTTAAAACTATAACGTAATCCTAAATGAAATCGCAGATCACCAGCAACAATGTTCAGGAAATTTTGAAATCAGAACTGCTTCAATTAAAATCTTTAAAATATTGGGTGAATATATCTAAACATATGTTTTCCTCTTTTCAAAACCAATCGTTTCTTTGATTCATCGGGTTAAAGTTCAAAAGAATTAATTTGCATTTTTTGCTTGAATAAAAAAAAGGAATTTGCAATTCACAATATTGCCAGATTTAATGCCATGACAAGTGCTGTTTGGGAAACATACATATTATCAACATACAGTTATTCATTGTACAAGTTACAAAAATTGAATTTGAAAAGACCCGTTGAGTTTAAATTCTTTGGTTTAATTTTGATAGAATTTAGCGGGACGACTCGAGTAAAGGGAAAGAAGGGAAATGTAAAGAAAACTAGGAAAAATAGAAAATGGACGCCAAATTGAACATGGTAAGACGAAGTTTACCGGGTCTGCAAGTTTTTATATATAAGATAAATCAATTCTATAATATTTTCGTGATTTTCAGCTGAATTGTGTTTACAAACCAATTTGAATTAAAAAATTTGAAATCTGGAAATTGAATTGACCCGCAAATTTTTAAGGTTCATATTCTTTTGAATTCCTCAACAATTTTATGTTGATTGAAAAACTCATTTACAAGCTAAATCTTTTTCTGAAATCTGAACCTAGTTTCAAAAGTTGAACTTTGAATCTATTCCAAGTTTCTATACGATTTCTGAAACGCAGAATTTTATGAGTCAAGTTTTGGAGTCCTCATTCATGAATCTATTATTTAAATTCCGTAGTTCTGATTGAATCTTGATTCATTATTTCAATTATTTGTTTTTCATCTGTATTGTGAATCAGAATTAAAATGTGAATTTGAATCTGAGTTTTCAATTTTGGATCGCCATTTAGAAGCTTTAAATATTTAAATTTTGAGTGAAAATTTGATAACAAAACAAAATTCTTCTTTTTTTCAAATTCGTTAAACTATTATCACTGGATACAGAATCAGAAATACGAAAATTGAAATACAATTTTGGTTATGGGAATATGGAACCAGAACCTCCGAAATGAGTTTAATTTAAAATTTAATATTCACACCTGAATTTCTATGAACAAGTGAGAAAATTTTGAAAAACCGTTGCAGAATTTTGATGTTGGGATGGGTTTTTGAGGTTTTTGCATTAGTTTTCAGTCTAGATTGTTACTCTTGAATAACTTTGCTCTATTATCATAATTTGATTATGAATTGAAAATTTTGAGTGTAGAGTTGAATACCTCGCTTGCTTTTTTGAACACTTATGGGGGGAGGTTCATTTGAATAATCTGAAAAATGTCCCAGATATTCAAACTGACATTTACCTGTATTGAAATGGAGCTAGATTAATCTATTCTAATGTTCTTTTTCCACAAGTGTCCAATTATACCTTTATCTTCATAGCAATGATATTAATTTTAAATTGTGCTATTTTTTTCTCATGTTTATCAATCGATTTCATAATTTTATTATGAATAGAATAAGCAAATTTTTCGGGTTTATCCTATAAATTTCTTGATTTTGTTCGAACAATTGATAAATTTATCTCGAATTTGTCTGGAAATTGCCCGGTTAATTAAACAATTCGACTGTCATTTCTTTTGATTGCGAACGTAAGATCATAAGTTAGCAATTCACGATCATAGTTTGGAAGTGGCTTGTATGTTAATTAAAAAATAGGGAAATCATTCATGTATTTGTGCGGAACGCAGGCCCCGCAGGCGAGTCCGTTCTAATTTGTTAAAAAAAACGTATTTGAAAAGGTAGGACAATAAAGGTAGCCAAAAAGTCAAAGACGGTGATCTGAAAAATTAATCTGCTCGTTTGATAATTACTTTTCATAGAGGTTTGGTCCAAAACTGGCAATGATGAAATTCTCAAAATGCTTCAAATCTTTGGAACTTTTTAGAATATAAACGTACAACTTGAAAAAAATCAACTGAACCTAAATGATGTCATCCGTATACTTTGATAATTTCATTTACCTAGAAGTTTTTTGTAATCAAGGATCCAAAATTTGTTTTTTAGTTCTTCTTCTCAAACATTTATACTTTTTGCATGTTTTCTTCGTTTTTCAATACCTTAAGAATGGAAAAGTTGAGCATTTCTTGAACAAAGTATCTACTTTCTATTACTTATTTAGTTAAAAAAAAAATTCTGATTTTTGCCCGAGTGATCTCTTATAGTGCAACACAGTGCCATGTTTTGTTGATTTTTCTGTGTTTTTTTTCTGTTCTACTTAGATCATGAGGTTTGACAGCTCTGTGCACTAGTGGCGACTCCTCTCAGAAAATTAGCATTTTCCAGTGATCCATTGGGGTCGAACTCACAACTCAACCATTTGCTCGGACGACTTGAACTCTTCCGAATGAGCTATGGATGGGCCCTTTTTAAAGCAGTAAGTTTGCCACGAAGGAAACGAAGGCTGGTTACCAATTTTTTTTATGTATGTAACCACTACTTAGTATAGTTAGGTGATTTTTTTTCTAGCAGTGTCGCCATATGTAACGTTTTTCAGAAACGTTTGCTTGGCTATACAACGATTTTTTGATAAATAACGTTTCAGATTAGGCTTCAAAAAAAAAAAAGAAAAAGCCTTTCGACAGTTAGTAACCCTACCGGAAAATATATACCTGAGAATTTAGGTGGTGAAGAACCATTGCATCTCGAACTGAAGAAAACTTCGAAAGCAATTCGGTAAACATTCGTACCCTGAGATTGCATCACCGTAACGTACCATTTCACTTGGTAGTCGTGTAAGACGAACGCTGCGAGGAGTCTTCCCCTGGTAAATAGAATGATGAAGCTGAATTTTCCTCACGGCGTGTCACATTTTGCAGCTCTTTTGAAACTGACTGCCGGGCACGAATATTGGCACACAGGATGTGTCGAATAAGGAAAGCAGAAAAATACCTCTCAGGAAAGTATACAGCAAACAGTGGAAATTGAATTGTCATTGAATTTAATATTTGCTCATGGCAACTTGCTGGCAAGCACAAGTTGCCACCACACCGGAATGTCGTCTGTCCGGTTTGGGGACTTTCTTTCTGGCTCCGGTAACATCATATCGACAACGTATAGATGGCCCTACCCACCATATTCATACCTTCCAGAGGTGTCGGACTTCGTTGTAAGATCGCATTTTACTATACCGTGCATCTGACAAGGAACCGAAATAACATCGCTTTCTTTCGACTGGGACATGACAATAAAGATGTGTTTTATCGATCGAAAATAAGTTGGACCTGCAGGTCCTGTTCGAACAGAAAGCCATTGCTGCTGCTGTCATACAAACAAACGATTTTTGGATAAACGGGGCATGATTTTCGTCTGCATTCACAGTCTTTTTATATACGATATTAGGGAAAATTATCTGAAACACAGAAATTTCCTAAACTTATTTATACCTACTGCTCTCAAAATTTAAAGTTGTATTTTAAAACTTAATTTTAACGGCCTTATCAGTGAAAAGTGATGTCTTTTTTTAGTTAGGACATCCTAAAATTATGAAATTTTCATAGACGATTAGAAAGTTCGTTCGCGCTGCAAGTTTCCGTTTATAGGGCTAATTTGAACGTAAATTTTTTTTAATAGTTTATCCACAGGTTTATCCAATCCGAAATGTTAAACAAGTTAACACTGAATAATAAGCGCGCATTTTTCTCCCGATTTGCTACCGGTTTACAATTTTGAACGTGCCAAATAAACCAAGCAGATGGAACTTGCAAAGAAATATAGTTCAAGCCACCTACCTTTTTCGCAAGATTGGCTCTTTTTCAAGTTCCGGTATCCTAATTTTCAAACTTTACCAATTTTAATCTAAACTTATAGCCCACCAAATGCCAGTGTTGAAATAGAAATTTCCCCGACCAAGCCAGGAAGATGATTTTGCTCTTCGGGGGAAAGTTTAGCGCGGAAAAAACGGCCCGGTTCCTCTTGATTTATTACGGTAACAAGTGCTATCTACGATTAATATCTGTATTCTTTTCCCCGTGCCCTCGAGATGCTACAACAGTACAACAATGAAATAAAAAGGCTGGGCACGGCGTGAATCAGCCGGGGTGTTGAAAATTATAATGAGAATCACCGTTAATATTTTTAATATTTTATGTTGTTATGAATTATATTTATCAATTAGGTACATACCTACTTAGAACCCAAAAAAATAATAAATACTGCCATATTAAAATTTAAAGTAAAAAAACTATCATCCTAACTAGTTCTAAAGGGGCGAAAATACAAAAATATATGTTGAAAAATTTCAATTTAAAATTCCGAATCTGAACCAAAAGCTGTGATGGTTGGAATTGAATTTTTTACCTGCATTAAAATTCTTATAGAGGTTGTTTAAAGTTTTCCAAGGTTTCCAATCTTGAAATGTAGTTTTAAGCTGACTGACGGAACTATGTAGCGAAATGTTGCTGCTAAAATCATTGATTTTTTAAAATTCACTTAACTTGAGCAATAGTTGATTTTTATTTTTATTACTTTTTGTTCATTTACAGAGGATTCGAACCAATTTGGTTGATCGGCCTTTGCTCTTTCTTTTCAAATCGAGCGTTTACGGATTACCATTTACAAATAAAAATTAAAAACAATTTTCTTAGCTCATCTTATAAGGTGTTTATTTTCATAATTCCCTCATTTAACCATTAATTCTGTTTCATCTGTTTCAAAAGTAAAATTTTTCGTTATACCCAACGGACTGTTCACAAAAGAAAGTGGATACGAGTTATTCAAAGTAGTTAAGTAAGTATACCAGCTATAATTGTGAAAATTATGTTAAATTGTTTGTTAAACTCTGCTTAAAGCAATACATGTGGATACGCAGCGGATGGATTGAAGCTGGCAAAGGTGGAGTTTAGCCATCGTTGGACGAATCAATTCTGCACAAAAATGATGTGTGAAAAATTTATTTTTCTATAAATGGGTTAAAATTTCGAAGTATGCGAAGTTTTCGTGTTTAAAATAACTAAGGTGTTTTCTTGGAGGTCCACCGAAATCTGAATGGAAAAAGAGACTAGAAACCGGATTAACCAGCAAGCTGTCGCCCTTAAATACTAGAAACGCGTGTTTTTTCCGATAAATCACTAAAAAAATACTCATCATTGCTCAGTCATCTGAATACAGCAAAAAAAATTAAAACATGCTAAATCGAGCTAGATAGAATGAAAAAAAAATCAATATGCCCTTTTAAAGACAATGCTTTTTTCGAAAAATCGCAGGCCGATCATTGACAAGTTTTCCCTATATAAAAGATCTCAATGTTTATACGAGCTCTTTCGCAAAAAAAAATGGTCACAAAAAATTTGTGGCTTCTGGAAGACGATGAAATTTTATGACGTTAAAAAAAGATATTCCTGATGACCTACAATACATACGATAAAAAAAAATATAAACATGAGTGTGAGTGGGATACAAACTGTATTTACGGCTTGAAGCACTATGCATTTTTACATTGGTCAAAATAAATGAAGAGACTTACCAGAAAAATTAAAACAACATATTATTTCTGGCTTATTTTTGTTAGCCGCGGGATTTCTTATTGTATTTGCCCAACTTTGCCTCCACTTTGCTACTTATACCGCTTATCAAGTGAACCAAGAAAAAGTAAATTTAATCCAAAAAAAACCGAAATTCCCCAAAGGGTCACAAACTGCGACATATTGGACGGCACTGGCATATTAGCGATATACTCCTTGAAAAAATTATACAGAAACTAATGCCATGGAAAATTTGAGTAAATTTTGCTGAAATGACACTTTAGGTCACATTCAAAGATGTGCAAATTTTACAAAATCTTACAAACTTTAAAGTTCACGAACGCTCTAAAGACAAGGCGTAAAACTCTGAATTTTTACGATGTTTCAAACAAAAACTGGTGTCCACTTTCTTTCGTGAACACTTCTTAGTTAAGAAATTAGATTTTTTTGCGTTTTTCCTTAAATTTGACTTATAAAAGGTAGATGATCTCTATAAGAAAGGATATTTTCATCTCTTTATCCCAAATTTATCATCTTTTCATCGTTCATATGTTTTCAACATAAAAAGGGAGCAAGAGAAAAAGTAAAGACCAATTTGGGATAAAGGCAGTCGAACAAGGATTGACACTCATCTATTTTACCAAGTTCTTTAGCCAAATTTGAGATCAATTGAACGAAAAAAAAAAGGATATTTTGCTAAAAATGCTAGTAGATGTGTTTTAGCAAACCATTATTTATGTAAAATGGTGGTTTTATACTTAATGTAAGATTTATATTTACACTAGCTGACTTGGTGTGTGTTGCACCGCCCCCCCCCCCCCCCTTTCCCCCTTCCCATCCGCATAAGCTGGAAGGAGGTCGGGATCAAATATTTTCGTAATCAAAAACTCTAATATCAAATTTGGTTATATTGGTAGATAAGTTTTAAGCGGTACATAAACATTCATATAAAACACCCTTCGTTCCTCATCTCTCCACACTGCAAGGCAAAAGAGTCTGTAAAATTCCATAGAAACATATCTTGTACTCAAATACCTTCTCAGGTCAAATTTGATTTTTTTTACTTCATTACTTCTTTACCAAGAAAATTGTATTGGACGCCCTCCCTATTTCTTATGTACTCTCTGGAAAAAATGGTGTTTCAAATAATCATAGAACCATTTCTCGTGCCCAAATGATTTCCCATGTCATATTTGGTTCCATTTGTTTGATAAGTTCTCTGTTTATGCAAAACCAACAGCATATCACCATTTATCGATTCAAAATCTCCCATATCAAATTGGTTTTTATTTGCTCGATTAGTTCTCGAATTATGCGAAAAATTATAACCTCCCTTCTCTTCAAATCACCCCATTGTTAGGAGGCAGTAGTACCAAATATTCATTGAAATTGAAACATTCCTCGTAAATACTCAATTAATCCTACCAAGTGAAATTTGGTTCCATTTGCTGGATAAGTTCTCGAGTTATGTTAAAAATAGCATGCGTGAACCCTCCCACTTTAAAATTTCCCCACAAGAAGAACAGAGGGTTCTCAAAATACCTTAGAGACATTTCTCGGATTCGAATACCATGCCAAATTTGCACATGCTTTAAAAGATTTTCAATTATGCTGTAAAATGTAAAGGAGCCCCCTCCCCTCTTTTTATCTCTCCAAACAAAGAAGAGATGGGCACAAATATTCATAGAACCCTTTCTCGTACCCAAATACTCTTTCAAGCCAAATTTGGTTTCATTTGCTCGAATAGTTTTCAAGTTATACCATAAAAAATGCATAGAAACCCCTCCCCTCTCCCTGAATTCATCCCCACTGAAACAGGTAGGGGTAAAAATAACCATAGAAACATTTCTTGTGTTCCAATGCCCTTCCATGCCAAATTTGGCTACAATATCTTGATTAGTTCTCGAGACATGTAAAAAGTTGTAAGGTAGTTGTAAGGTAGTCTTTCCCCCCTTCCTACCTGCGCGCTAAAAAGAGGGATGGGTACCTAATTTTCGTATAAACATTCCTCGTACCCAAATACCCTTCCATGCAAAATTCGGTACCATTTGCATGATCGGTTCTAGAGTTATGCAAATATTTGTCATTTGTTTGTGAGGCCCCCTCCCCGCTTCCCGTGAGAGGGAGGGGTCTCAAACCATGATAGGAACCTTCTCCGGCCTCCAACACCTCCACCTGTCAAGTTTCACTTGAATCGATTCAGTAGTTTCCGAGTCTATAGGGAACAGACAGACAGACAGACAGACGGGCAGAAATCCATGGTTATAGACATATGTAGGTATACAGATTCCATATAGTTTTCTTTCACATGAACGATTACATCAAACCAAAAAAACTAACTTGTACAAAATGACGTAAGAGTTGACAGTAAAAAATCATAAAAAAAAACAGAAAACTAAGTACTTTTTTTCTTATTTTGGGTCTATTTTACACCACATTTGCCTAAGACCAATGAAATCCAATTTGGCTCCGTATGTATTTATAACAAATTATTGTATTCATGTAAATTTTTTTTGTGGTCAATCTTTTTTTTTTAGAATTTCGTATCTACTTTATCGGTACCTAGTTATTTTTGTAGTTTATTGGCTACTAGCTGATCCCATACGAACTCCGTTTCGCTTTCAACTTGAAATATATCATGAACAGTTTGTCTGAAAGTCAATTGTCAAGCATTTTCCAGATGCACTTCCGAATTCATTGTTAAGTAATAATTGCAAAAATATTGGAAGATTTCTCTCGTCTGCTACTAAATTTGACATCAGGAATCAATTGCCGTGCCAAAAAACCCCCGTGTATAAATCTCGACTCGATCGTTGCATAACAACACAAACCCCTTTCGTTTGCCTCTTATACAATCTTTGACATCTAAAATAATTGCCCTTCCCTCGAAACTCCCGTGTGCAAATTTTCAAAGCAATCCATTGCATAATAACGTCAGTATTGCTCAAATCCGTGAAAAATTAATTAATACAGACGACCCCTTTCGTCGACCTCTAGCAAAAAATTTGACATCTGAAATCGATTGCCCGTCCCCAAAAACTGTCGTATGCTAAGTTTCATCTCAATCTGATGTATAAAAACGACAATATCGCAAAAATATTGAAAAATTAATATGGACGACCCCTTTTACCGACTCTTACACTAAATTTAATACCTGAAATCAATTGCCCGTTCATCGACACTATCTTGTACCAATTTTCATCTGAATACGATGTGTAATAACGACAATATCGCATTATCAGTGAATAGTTAATATGGACGACCCCTTTGGCCGACCCCTGACTTTAATTTGGATGAGTGAAATCAAATATGTGTCCCTAAAAACTCTTATGTGACAATTTTCATCCCAATCTGATGTATAATAACGTCAATATCACTAAGATATTGAAAAGTTAATATGGACGACCCCTTTTGCCGGTCTCTTACACTGAATTTGATACCTCAAATCGATTGCACGCCACTCAAAACTATCGTGTACCAATTTCATCTAAATACGATGTATAATAACGTCAATATCGCAAAACAACGAACAGTTAATATGGACTACCCCTTTGGCTGACCCCTTACACAAAAGTGGACATCTGAAATCGATTGCTCGTCTTTCAAAACACTCATGCGAAATTTTTCAACACAATCCGACGAAAAGTAACGTCGATATCGTGAAAACAATATTTGTCTTGTATGGTTGACCCCAATCAGAAGGGGTCATCCGAAAATCTGAAAACATTTTTCATCATTCCTGGTCCTAAAGAGCATCCATGCCAAATTTCAGACCTCTAGCTCTTAAGACGGCTGAGTCTATAGAGGACAAACAAACAAACATACAGAAATTGCTTTTTATATATAGACTAGCTGATCCCATACGAACTCCGTTTCGCTTTCAACTTGAAATATGTCATGAACAGTTTGTATGAAAGTTAATTACCAAGCATTTTCCAGATGCACTTCCGAAATCATTGTTAAGCAATAATAGCAAAAATGTTGGAAGATTACTTTTTCTGTCGTCTGCTAACTAAATTTGAAATCAGGAATCAGTTTTCCTTGCCAAAAAATCCCCATTTATGAATTCCTTTGCCTATGCGATACAAACTCACCTAATTATTACAAAAATAAATTTAACAGTTTATGCAAAAAAAAATTAATAGTTAATTTTGATGATCCCATTTTTTGCTATACATATATCAATATTGAAATCAGAAATCAATTGACCGTCAAAACTCCCGTGTACAAATTTCGTCTCGATCGTTGCATAACCTCGCAATTATTGCCAAAAGGTTAAACCCCTTTCGTTCCAATCCATTGCATAATAACGTCAATATTGCTGAAAACAGTGAAAAATTAATTAATATGGATGACCCCTGGCGAAAAAATGACATCTGAAATCGATTGCCCGTCCCTGAAAACTAACGTGTACCAATTTTCATCTGAATCCAATGTATAATAACGCCAATATAACAAAAAACAGTGAATAGTTAATATGGACGAACCCTTTGGCAGACCCCTGATATAATTTTTTATAAGTGGAATCGATTGTTTGCCTCTAATAACTCCTATGAGGAAAATCAACAACGAACCAGTAAAAACATCGACATTGGTTTTGACTGTGGCTGGCGCTGAAAAACCAGATTACATCAACTTCGGTTTACTGCGCGTACCTACGAGGCCTTACTATCCTTCTCCAATGCTCTGCTACAAGTGTCTTACCTATGGGCTTACAAAAGCCAGATGCAGTGCCGAAAAACAAGTTTGCCAAAATTGCTCGCAGGAACACGACGGAGAATGCGAAAGAAACCCGTTCTGCAAACACTGCAAAAGTGGTCACCCGGCCACAAGTAGAAAATGCCCACGCTTCGAAAAAGAAGAGAAGATTTGTCGAATGCAAGTCGATATGAAAATAAGCTTCCCTGAAGCTCAACGGTTATTTGAGTCGAAACAAAACCAACCAACATACGCCGAGATAACTTCAACCCAACTATCATCTCAAAGCGAGATCGACGAAAAAGACTTAATAATAAAAAAAATACAAGAAAAGAACGCTGAACTAGAAGCAATGTGTAGAACTCTTCATAGCAACTTCCAAAAGGCGAAAACATGGATTCAGAGATCTCAGAGCCAGGACAGAAATAACCTCCCACCCCCCCCCCTCCATCAGAATAGCCGTCCATCCTCCGAAAGAAACCGAAATAAATCCACCTAAATCCTCCGACCCACAATCAAAGCCGTTAAATCGCCAAAGTAGATCTTTAGCTCCGCCGCAAATTCAAACCAATCGATCTATCACTCCATCAAAAAGGACTCAAAGTGAATCTCCCAAACGAACCCAACCCCCAGAGAAAAGACAAGCCAAATCACGCACCGATATAAAGCCCGATGGTCCATCCAATATTGCATCTGAAATGGAAGTTCATACGACGTATCCTAGCCAGGATATGTTCTCGCAAAACGAAATGCACTGATAATGGCCAACACCCCAAAAAACTTATCAACCAACTCAGAAATACTAAATCCGGACAACGCAACAACACTAGACCCTTCAATCTTCAATCTACCAGACCGTCGTCCACCAGCAAACCCCCAACCCCAGACGACACCCAATCCAAGCAGAAACTCATCAGCAATCACAGCAAGTAATCGTGGAAACCAACGCATCGCTAATAGGAACCAACGCCGTCTTCAAATGGAAACACTTGTACTACAATGGAACGTATGCGGTGCCCGCCCACGCAAAGCCGAATTGCAACATTTAGTAAGTCGATACGATCCAGTAGCCATCGCACTTCAAGAGTTGAGAACACCAAATCTTCAAGGGTATGTAAAGAATTTTTCTTGGTACTCAACTCCCAGTTCGTATCCCCACACATCCAGTGCTGGGCTTGGTATACGAAATGACATCCCGCACTGCCAGATAAACTTGAACACAACCCTCCCTGTCTGCGCCGTCTCCATTGAAATACCGATCAAAACTACTATCCTCTCCCTGTACATCCCGAATGGCGAAACGCTTCCTGCCTTCAAAGCAGAGCTGGAAAATGTAATTTCTTCACTTTCTCACCCGTTATTAATTGTCGGAGACTTCAATTCACACAGTGTAACCTGGGGTGGAAATCGTACGGATAATCGTGGGCGTTTTATTGAGAAATTTATGAGTGAGAACGCACTCATACTACTAAACTCCGTACATCATACACAGCAAAAAAAAATGTAAGTCACTCAACGTATTATTTGTGATAAAAGATGTAATTCTCATATTCGAGAAATATAACATATTTTCGATGCTAATATTACATCTTAATAATGTACTAATTTTGAGCACGTCTGGTAGTGTAATATCACAACCTGCTATGCATTATCACACCAAAGTAGCCACGGTTGTTTCTGCTGTCATTTATTATTTTTCACGACTCGAAATATTATGGAAGGTTTTCAAAGCTCAGAGATTGTTTTAAAATTTGTAAGTACTATCAATATTCAGCAAAAAAGTTAGCAAATCTATCGATATATAACTTATGTAGTTTTTGTTTTTAATTGTAGGAATTTCATCATCCGGATCTCAAAATGTTGGTGAAGAGAATTTGTTTTCCATCCCATTTTTTCGGTCACGCTTAGATTGATCAGGATGATCAGGACAATGTTGACCTTTACCTGAATATATTGGGCAACCTGAATGTCTCTTCAAATAATATTGGATGTATTAGAACCGAAAAGCGACAAATGATTGAAAAATGGTTTTAAGCAGCTGAAAAAAACTATGAGGAATCGCAAATTACTCATCTGTGCTTATCGGATGTGGTTCGCATCGCCTTCAAGATCTCAATCAAAAAGTTTAATGACCAAAGAGGAAGTTGCTAGTAATGTGTGGCCGTTAAAATAGTTTTGATGGTTCGCTAATGTAATCAATATCTCGGATCGATGTAGAATAAGTGTATGATACCAATAAAAAAAACCGGTATTCTCATATTTTCATTTTATACAAAGTTGACGAATACGAAAAGTCTTATGTTCTATGATTTCATTCACGAATCATACTCCTTTCTTATTTTGTGTGATGAGAGCATATAAGTTTTGTTAACCAAGCATTTTGTTTCTGATGAGATGCGATCGGCTTTCGAAGCGAAATCGAACATACTTTTCTTTCTGAAGAATTTCTCCGAGTCGGGACAAAGAAGTTGACTTATCACACCCGCAGAATAAGTTTCAATAACTTGCTAATCCCTGCGTTGCTATGCTCTCGTTTGTTTTCTTTGATACATTACATACATTTGGTGTAATTTTTTCCATCTTTTCCAAGCAATCGAATATACGTGAAAATGATGTAATATTAGAGATGTTTTGCGACTCAAGTTATGTGCACGTTTTTGATGTAATAAAGCAACACTTTTTTTGCTGTGTACCTACTTTCACCTTCCGAACGGCACAACTAGTGCAATCGATCTTTCTATGGCATCTGTGTCTATCTGTAACCGTCTCTCATGGCAAGTTGAAGATGATTTGTGTGGCAGTGACCATTTTCCAATTCGAATCATGTTGAATGCGTCTTCACCCCCCGGCACCCACCGCCTTCGGTGGCTAGAGAACCAAGCCAACTGGGAGCTTTTCGAGAACAACTTACATGAACAAATCCCCCATAATACATCACCAACCCTAACTATTCTAACCGAAGCAATTTATAAGGCCGCTGAACGTAGCATTCCCCGCACCAACGGTAGTTCACAGCACAGATCAGTACCGTGGTGGAACGAAGAAGTAAAAGAGGCAATCAAAGACCGACGACAAAAGTTGAGACATTTGCGCAAGCTCACACCTGGCGAACCTATGCACGGGGAAGCTTTGAAAATTTTTCAAGAAGCCCGCAACACGTGCCGTTTCAAAATAGCAGCGGCTAAAAAACACAGTTGGGAAAGCTTTGTTTCATCATTCAATTCTGAAACTTCTATATCAACCATGTGGCAGAATTTTAACCGCTTCTCAGGTAAGAGAAAAACGACAAAAAACATCCTTCAAACTAGTAACGGTATAATAAATGAGCCAACAAAAATAGCGAATATTCTTGGAGACTACTTCCAGTCAATCTCTGACCAGCCTCAACTTCCTTTTCCTCCTACTCCAAAAACTCCTCGGCGAAGTCGAAACGGTATAACTGAATTGGAACAAAAATTTACCATCCAAGAATTCTTCATTGCCACTGAATCCAAAAAAGGAAAGGCTGTTGGACCGGATATGATAAGCAACGAAATGATACGCCGTTTGCTACTATCCACTAAAACACAACTATTAAATTGTTTTAACGAACTATGGGAAAATGGTACATTTCCCCCTACCTGGAAAGAAGCAATTATTATCCCCATTCCAAAAATAGGAAAAGATCCGAAGGTGATTGGAAACCAAAGACCTATTTCCCTAACAAGCTGTATTGGCAAGACCATGGAACGCATGGTGAATCGTAGATTAGTGCAATGGATAGAGAAACGAGGGCTATGGAGTTCACAACAGTATGCATTTCGAAAAGGTAGGGGTGTCGAACAATATTTGTCGGAATTAGAAGCTGCGTTGGAAAGTCCTTTCAAAAATAAGCAACATTCCGAACTAGCTCTACTAGACGTCAGCAAGGCCTACGACACCGCGCAAAGAGCACCAATATTAGAAACACTAGCTAAATGGAAAATTAATGGAAAACCCTACAAGTTTTTAGAAGATTTTCTTACAAATAGATCCTTCAAAGTTATGGTGGGTGGGACTTTATCGGAGGCAAAACACCAACGAAATGGCGTACCCCAAGGATCGGTACTAGCAGTAACACTTTTCCTCATAGCGATGGAATCACTATTCGAACGGATCCCCCGAGGAATTCTAGTTTTTGTGTACGCTGACGATATTGTTCTGATGGTTTCAGGGGCGCAAGTCAAAAGCATCAGGAAAAAACTTCAAAATGCCGTTTCTGCAGTTGTCGACTGGGCTGACAGAATCAGATTCACAATATCTTCTGAAAAATCAAGTATTCTACATATATGTTCAAGGAGAAAACACAAAACTTGTTCACGCGGCCCACAGTGCTTGACAACGATAACAGCAGTTCTGTCAGAAGTTGTGATTTACGACGGTTTGAACTTTTGCACCTCTCCGACTACGAAGCGGAACTTAAAAGGAATGTCAAGAAGAACGTGAAACTGGCGGCGGCATTTTCAATATCAGTAATACCCTATAATTAATATTCAGCTTAGCAGAAATCGTTAGCACAATTGTTGCGTTACATTAATAGCAGTATTTGGTTAGTATTACAATTATAAAAATAATTTACACACCAATAACTAACTAATTCACTATTGTAATCAAAGTGCAGCAAGTTTAAAGAAACTAGCCAAAGAAGGCAAATAGACGTTTCGGATTAACGTATTGGAAGTATCACACGAGATACGTAGCAATCGGATAGTTCATCGTAAGTCCAACGATTAAATTACCTAAATTACGTTATATGATAACTTTACAAATTATTTAGTATCGACGTTAAAATTCGAGTTCAGCTCGAGATAGTCCAGATTACACTACCGCTCGAAGTATTGTGAACACTAAAATGTAAGTTCAATTAATTTATCAGCTGAATTAATATTAAAAGGCTTATATTATGTTTTAGCTTTGAAGCTTACGGCTATCAAATCTTGGTGGTTTCACTTACGTCATCCGAACATTCTTCAAAGATTTTATCTCGGATTCGAGATGACCGGTAGACAGGAAAACGAAGCTGTGTCTGGAATGGAAAACAACTGTTTCATGTGCAGCAAACCAGACTCAGCTGCCAATCTGGTTGGATGCGATAACTGTTCGGCTTGGGCCCATTACGATTGTGCCGGGGTGACAAGTTCCATCGAAGGGACCGATAAAACTTGGAAGTGCCAGAACTGCCAGCCTGGTAAAAGCAAGAGTATATCATCTCGCAGTAAAGGTGCTTCAAAAGCAGGCTCACACAGTAGTCAACGGTCCATCCGTGTCGACACGGAGTTATTGAGGCTAGAGGAGGAAAAAGCCATGGCCCTGAAGGATCTGGAAGAAGAGGAAGAATTTCAACAGGCCAGAAGAAAGAAATTTGTGGAAAAGAAAAAGGAAATAGCTACTGAGTATTTGAATCGGAAGTATGATGTTCTGACAAGGGATTCAGGAGAAAGTGCTAGCAACAAGAGCGCGTCGATCAGCCAAAAGAGTCGGGAGAAAGTGGAGGATTGGTTGACTATAAATAGAACTGGAAGAATGTCGGGACAACACCCACAGTTAGAGTTTCCACCAGCACCCATAACTTCCAAACCGTCCTCTCAGACAAGTGCATTGTTTCAAAACGTTAACGTAGCTCTATGTAATGAAACACCTCATGATATTCGGTTACCAGCATCATCAACATCCACTCCACAAAACACCCCGGTTTTTCAAGTACAAAATACTGTTTTAACTCCTAACGTCATTGAAAGCTTGGCAGAGTTAACAATTTCGCGCCCAGTGGTCCATACGTCTTCTGCATCACGTCTGGTGCCAAGAGTGAGCGTTCCGAATCCCTTTGTAGTAAAGGCAACTGATTTAGCGATTGAAACTGGGTCAACGGAGATGAAAGCTGCTAACGTACACGTTTCTCTACCGCCAACTGCTGCATTGGATACAAGAACGAAGAAATCGCTAGACAAGCGCGAGTTTCTTTCCACAATATCTGAAGAAAGAAGTAACCAGAACAACAACACATCTAGTATACTGAACATCCCCAATTTTGAAGCTCTACCACAGGTTCCAGTATCCACTATTCAACCTCAGGATTTATGGATTGATTCGTCACTGGAAACTTCAAGATCCAGTTATAATTTACTTTCAAAAGAAATCGGTAATATCAGAAGAAATACTAGGATGTCATACTTCAATCGTCCCTACCCAGCTCAACGCAATACATCAGAGATCGTTCACGCAAAAGTGTCTAAAGGGTTGGAATTAACTGAGCACAGGATTACTCCCCAAGCTGAAGAACTAATTCTCCAGAATTTTTCTACAATATCTGATGAACACGTTGGAACAACTGTTGTGTCTGGCAACAACAACTCCGCGTGGACCTTTGACAATCGATTTACGACCATCAATGATTTGAAAAAAAGATGTGAACCACAGATTTCACGCCAAATACATGTGACAGCAGTCAGTTCAGGAACTTGTCAGGCATCTATGAATAAACAATCCCCTAGTCTCGTATGGAACCCAATTCAACCAACATCAAACTCACGCCCAAACACTTATGACGTCACTTGGATTGCAGATCCGAGAAATGCGGCACCTATCCCTAGCAGTTCCGTGTATCCGGGTCGCGCCCGCCCGTCTGGCTCGTTAGAATTCAGTTCTCAGCCAAATAAAACCTGGGCCAAATTTATTATCCCAATCATTGGAATGTCCAAGCTTAGTGAATGAAGGTTGCAGGGAAAATCTTTCGAGTAGTTTGAAAGTAGCACGGAAAGGCGAAAGTTTCGGACCATCTAATGTTCAACTTGCTGCCCGTCATGTAATGTCTAAGGACCTGCCCATTTTCTCGGGAGATCCCCAGGAGTGGCCCTTATTTTTTGGTACATTTCGAAACACTACGGAGTCATGCGGATTTAGTGATGCCGAGAATTTAGACCGACTACAACGATGTTTAAAAGGAGAAGCTCGCGAAGCTGTTGGTAGTAAGCTGTTGATTCCGGAATCGGTTCCACAGATAATTCAAATCTTACACATGCTTTACGGCAGACCAGAGATCCTCTTACATGCAATGATACAAAAGCTCCGTGGAATTCCGTCTCCAAAAGAAGACAATCTCCGTTCAATTATAAAATTCGGGTTGGCTGTGCAAAACACGGTGGATCACATGACTGTCGCACTATTACATGATCACCTGTATAATCCACTACTGCTTCAAGAGCTGGTTGAAAAGCTTCCCCCCCAAATGAGGGTTGATTGGGCGCGATTTAAAAGGCAGGAAACAGTCGTTGATCTACAAACATTCAGCACCTTCATGTCAGACTTGACAGCAGTCACAGCTGATGTTGTCATTCCAGTAGCTGGTGCGAAGTTTCACGATAGATCTAATAAAACCAACCGTCAAGGGTTTTACCTTCATCAGGAAACCGATTCCGAAGAAGAGAAGCAAGAGAAGATTCCAGAACGCATCTCCACAATCGAAAATAGGTCTTCGGAATCACGCTCACTACAACTGTGGAAACGTAAGCCTAATGAAAGTGCCTGGCCTGAGTATTCGCAAAGGAAGTGCGGATATTGTAATGACATCGATCATCAAATAAACCAGTGCAATCAGTTTAAAACATTAGACTTGGATGGAAGATGGAAGGCCATCAAGCAAAAGAAGCTTTGTCGTACATGTCTCGCGAGTCATAAAAGATGGCCCTGTCGCTCGAGTAAAGAGTGCGGTACTAACGGATGTAGGTACCGGCATCATCCCCTTCTACACACTCCTAACCCAACTCCACAACTAAATATCGATTCTACGAGGCTTGTTGAGCACAATAACCATCATAGTACCACCTCCCTTTCCTTATTTCGATATGTTCCTGTGGTGGTGGAAGGAAACGATAAATGTGTGGAAATATTTGCATTTTTAGACGATGGTTCGTCATCGTCAATGTTGGAGGCATCAGTAGCAACTGAGCTCGGAATAAGTGGTCCAGAAGAATCCTTTTGCCTAACTTGGACTGGCAATATCTCACGGGAGGAAAAAAGATCCCAGCGTTTATCACTGTGCGTAGGAGGAAAAGGGTTGAAAACACGATTCTCGTTGAATAATGTCAGAACTGTGCAACAGCTTAAGCTGCCACGACAATCCTTTAATTATGAAGAAATGCAAAAGCTATACCCACATTTGAGAGGACTGCCTGTGCAAAGTTATGCGAATGTTGCACCGAAAATGATCGTAGGTCTCGAACATGTTAAAATGCTTGTATCATTAAAAGTTCGCGAGGGACGGGATAATGACCCAATAGCTTCTAAAACACGTTTTGGGTGGTGTGTCTTCGGAAAGCATGCTACAAATTCTAACGCAATAGAACAGCTGAATATCCATACGACAGACAATATAAGTAATGATGAACTACATCATCAGATGGGTAGATTTTTCGAAAGTCAGCTGACAAGTGTATCGCCACCTCCGAATTCAGTACACGACGAACGAGCTTTGAGAATTTTGAAGGAGCATACCAAGAGAATAGGAGATCGATTCGAGACAAGTCTACTATGGAGATATAATTCTCCCCGCTTTCCAGATAGCATTCATATGGCAAAAAAAAGACTGCTTTGTCTGGAAAAACGTTTAGAGAAGGATCCCCAATTGAAGCAAATAGTTCATGACCAAATCAAAAGTTATGTCGATAAAGGCTATGCTCATCTTGCGACCGATCACGAAATAATGAAGGCAAATCCTGATAAAGTGTGGTATTTACCTCTCGGCGTTGTCAGAAACCCGAAGAAGCCGGATAAGGTCCGCTTAATCTGGGACGCTTCAGCAAAGGTTAACGGGATCTGCTTTAATGACATGGTCCTCAAAGGCCCTGATATGCTGACATCCCTGCCTACTATTTTGTTACGTTTCCGCCAGCGTAGTATTGCAGTATCCGGAGACATAAAAGAGATGTTTCACCAGGTGAAGATCAGGGAGGCTGATAAACACTCTCAACGATTTCTGTTCCGATACAACACTAATAATGCTCCACAAATATATGTCATGGATGTAGCAACATTTGGAGCTACTTGCTCACCATGTATGGCACAGTACGTGAAGAATAAAAATGCAGAAGAGCATGCTTCACTATACCCCAAAGCAGCAGAAGCAATAATCGATTTGCACTATGTCGACGACTATCTGGAATGCTTTGATACACCGCAGGAAGCAATAAGAAGAGTGAATGAAGTGAAATTAATTCACCTAAAAGGCGGTTTCGAGATAAGAAACTTCCTATCTAATTCCCCCGAAGTCTTGCAGCAACTTGGAGTTGTTCATGGTTCAACCGACAAGCCTTTGAATCTTGAACCTGGACTGGATCATCCAGAAAAGGCAGAACGTGTTCTGGGAATGCTGTGGAAACCAATGGACGACATTTTCTCATTCAATACTGCTATATACGACGACATTCAGAACTACGTTTTTCAACATTCACCAACTAAACGTCAAGTTTTAAGAACGATCATGCGCCTCTTTGATCCGTTGGGCTTAGTGGCACACTTTGTTGTCCATGGGAAAATACTCATGCAGGAAGTCTGGAAGTTCGGATCCAATTGGGATGACGAAATTCCTGCTGAGCTGACTGAAAAGTGGACCAGATGGAGTCAATTGTTACAAGAACTGGACACAGTTAGAGTTCCGCGTTGTTTTTTCAGTGGTGTTAAAGTCGATAATTTAGCTGAGATTCAATTGCACATATTTGTAGATGCCAGTGAAGCCGCCTACGCAGCAGTGGCCTATTTGCGCGCGGCTATTGAAGACAAATTTGAAGTGTCTTTAGTTACAGCGAAAACAAAAGTGGCACCATTAAAACCGTTGTCCATACCTCGGCTAGAACTCCAAGCCGGTGTTCTAGGAAGTCGGATCGGTCACGATACCTGTTCATCGCTTAATATACCGATCAATAAACGCGTTTTTTGGACGGATTCCATGACAGTACTGGCTTGGCTGAGATCAGATAGCCGACGATTTCACCAATATGTGGCAGTCAGAGTCGGCGAAATTCTAACGAACACGCGCGTCGACGAATGGCGTTATGTTCCAACCAAACAAAACGTAGCAGACGAGGCAACTAAATGGGGAATTGGTCCAAGTTTCAACGCCCAAAATCGGTGGTTCACAGGTCCGGATTTCCTTAAGCAACACGAATCTTTTTGGCCGACCCACCACAATGCAAAATTTAACACAGAAGATGAACTTCGCGCCGTATTTCTACACCACGGAGAAGCTCCAAATTCACCGATTGACTTTACAAGGTTCTCCTGTTGGAGGTCCCTTCTTCGTCGAGCAACATTTTTGGTTCGAGCTATTAACGGATTTCGCAAAAATCGAGTACTGGGTTTGTTAACATCTGATGAATATGCAGCGGCGGAAAATCTTCTCTGGCGTATGGCGCAGATGGACGCGTTCCCAGATGAATATGCTACACTCAAACAAAATCCAAGAACTAATACTGCACCACCGATAGTAAAGTCGAGCCCGTTATATAAACTCTCACCGTATATCGACAAGAACGGAGTCATAAGGATGAACAGCAGGATTGGGGCAGCCCCCTTCACCCCATTCGAAGCTAAGTATCCTATTATACTTCCGCAAAGGCACCGTCTGACAAACCTTATCATTGACAGCTATCATCGGCGCTACTTACACGGGAACAACGAGACAGTAGTGAACGAAATGCGACAAAGGTTCTTCATATGTGGACTCCGAGCCCAGGTCAAGCGAGTCAGCGCGGATTGTCAGCTTTGCATACTCAGAAAGGCCAAGCCACGACCGCCGATAATGGCACCACTTCCCCGAGTTCGACTTACTCCGTTTGTCAAGCCGTTCACCTTTGTGGGTGTTGACTACTTCGGACCTCAATTAGTGAAGCAAGGTCGTAGCTTGGTCAAACGTTGGATTGCACTATTCACCTGTTTAACGGTACGAGCAGTACACCTTGAAATAACACACAGCTTAACAACGAGTTCGTGTATTCTGGCATTTCGTCGATTTATTGCCCGCAGAGGTTCACCCGCAGAAATTTTCTCCGATAATGGAACCAATTTCCAAGGAGCGAAAAACATCCTCGCGGACCAGCTAAAACACATTCATCAGGAGTGCGCTGTGACATTCACCAATTCTACCACACGATGGAATTTCAACCCACCTGCCGCTCCTCACATGGGTGGTTCGTGGGAACGAATGGTTCGTTCTATTAAAGTGGCTATGGAGGGAATTTCGAAACACCCGCAAAATCCTTGCGATGAGGTGTTGGAGACAGTAGCGCTCGAAGCGGAAGCGATAGTCAATTCCAGGCCTCTTACCTATATACCCCTAGAAACGGCTAATTCTGAGGCACTTACACCAAACCATTTTTTGTTGTATGGTGAACACGGTATCACCCAACCGATGAGCCTGGCGGAACCGGAAGGAACAGTGCTCAGAGATAGTTGGAAACTCTCTAGAAATTTAGTAGACATATTCTGGAACAGATGGGTTCGAGAATATCTACCCACTATAACTCGAAGAACAAAATGGTTCCAGCCGGTGAAACCTTTGGAACCAGGAGATCTTGTGCTCGTAGTAGACGGAAATAAACGGAACGGTTGGATTCGAGGTCGCGTTTCTAGCGTCGTCAAAGCCCCCGATGGACAAGTGCGAAAGGCGTATGTGGTGACTGCCAACGGTGAAAGTTTAAAACCGGTGGTAAAGTTGGCGCTACTCGAGGTTAAGCCCGGGTCAGCAGAAAACGTTCCAGATCCGTCGGAAATGCACGGGTGGGGGGATGTTCACGCGGCCCACAGTGCTTGACAACGATAACAGCAGTTCTGTCAGAAGTTGTGATTTACGACGGTTTGAACTTTTGCACCTCTCCGACTACGAAGCGGAACTTAAAAGGAATGTCAAGAAGAACGTGAAACTGGCGGCGGCATTTTCAATATCAGTAATACCCTATAATTAATATTCAGCTTAGCAGAAATCGTTAGCACAATTGTTGCGTTACATTAATAGCAGTATTTGGTTAGTATTACAATTATAAAAATAATTTACACACCAATAACTAACTAATTCACTATTGTAATCAAAGTGCAGCAAGTTTAAAGAAACTAGCCAAAGAAGGCAAATAGACGTTTCGGATTAACGTATTGGAAGTATCACACGAGATACGTAGCAATCGGATAGTTCATCGTAAGTCCAACGATTAAATTACCTAAATTACGTTATATGATAACTTTACAAATTATTTAGTATCGACGTTAAAATTCGAGTTCAGCTCGAGATAGTCCAGATTACACTACCGCTCGAAGTATTGTGAACACTAAAATGTAAGTTCAATTAATTTATCAGCTGAATTAATATTAAAAGGCTTATATTATGTTTTAGCTTTGAAGCTTACGGCTATCAAATCTTGGTGGTTTCACTTACGTCATCCGAACAAAACTATTCCGGAAATTCAAATCCACAACAACCATGTCCCACAAGTAAAAAATGCAGGCATACTCGGCGTGATGTTCACAAAAACTCTCAACTTTTCGTCGCAAATTTTTGCTCTCAAATCAGCCATCGAATCTAGAATTAACCTTTTTCGAGCCATAGGTGGTCATCCATACGGTGGTGAAAGAAAATGTATGCTCAACCTTTTCAAAAGTATTGTCGAATCAAAGATGTTTTACGCAATAAATACAACAGCTAGAAAAGGCTTAAACTCACTTAAAGCACTCATGCCATGTTACAATGCAGGCGTGCGCATATCTGCTGGTGCGATGCGTAGCAGCCCCGTGCTCTCGATTCATGCTGAAAGCGGTACTCTGCCTTGGAACTTCCGCCTCACTGAGCGTCTCACACGTAATGCGATAAGACTGCTGGAAAAACCACATGGAAAAATCACACCTGCCACAGAAAGATCCTTCAACATATTTCGGTCCATCACCGGAAAATCAATCCCCCCCGTTTGCCGGTTCAACACCATCGGTACAAGACCATGGAACACAGGAGCTCCCAGTATCGACTGGACAATCAAGAAGCAATTTAAAGTGGGCGAAAACAACAACAAGGCAATTCAAATTTTCAAAAACCACATTGAAGGGCGATATCACAACCACCTAGCTATTTATACTGATGGCTCTGTAGCAAACAGACTGGTAGGAATTGGCATTACATGCAATTCGAGAAATCTACACTTTCAGCTTCCGGAAGAATACAGTATCTTCTCAGCAGAAGCGATGGCGATATTGTATGCCCTAGAACACGTATCTAGTAAATCTAGATATAAATCTGTAATATTCTCTGACTCTGCAAGTGTGTTGGCCGCAGTCGAATCCGGAAAATCAACGCATCCGTGGGTACAAAAAATAGAAGAGAATCTGCGCAACTTAAAAGGCACGTTATGTTGGATACCTGGCCATGTTGGGATTATTGGCAACACAAAAGCTGATGAGCTAGCTGCGCAAGGTAGAACTGGACCCAGAATTCAAACAGATATTCCGGCTTTAGACATCATTAACTGGGTGAGAAATGAAATTCGGATGAAATGGGAGGAAAACTGGAACGAAAACAGGCAGTCTTTTCTTAGACAAATTAAAAGTAGTACGAAAGCTTGGAAAGATAGAAAAAATCCCCTGGAAAGACGAGCACTAACAAGATTGCGGATTGGTCACACGATGATTACCCACGCTGAATTTTTCTCAAAGGGAATACAAACTTGCGCCACCTGCAACGAACCACTCACTGTGCAACACCTCATCGGAGAATGCAGAGAACACGCAACAGAACGGCAAAGAAGCGGAATTGGACACAACGTGGAAGCAGCCTTAAATCCAGCGAACGAAGAAATACTTTTAAAATTTTTAATAAGCTCGAACTTACTTCGAAAAATCTAATGAATGTGATGTAATGTAGAATATTCAAACAGAGGACGAATGACTGCAATGGTTAAAATCCTCTATAAATAAAGAAATTTAGAATTAGAATTAGTTTGTATGAAAGTTAATGGCCAAGCATTTTACAGATGCACTTCTGATTTCATTGTTAAGTAATAATTGCAAAAATATTTATCTGTCGTCTGCAACTAAATTTATAATCAGGAATCAATTGACCGTGCCAAAAAATCACGTGCATAAATTTTGACTAAATCATTGCATAACAACGCAATTATTGCAAAAAAGCTAAGCCCCCGTGTGCAAATTTTCAAAGCAATTCTTTGTACAATAACGTCAATATTGCTAAAAACAGTGAAAAAATAATTTATATGGACGACCCCTTTTTGTCGACCCCTGACAAAACATTTGACATCTCAAACCGATTGCCCGTCCCTGAAAACTACCGTGTGCAAATTTTTATCCCAATCCGATAGTTAATAACGATGATATTGCAAAAATATTGAAAGGTTTATATGGACGACCCCCTTTGCCGGCCCTTTGCAATGAATTTAATACCTGAAATCCATTGCTCATCTCTCAAAACTCTCGTGTACTAATTTCGTCTGAATCCGATGTATAATAACGAAAATATCGCATTAACAGTGAATAGTTAATATGGACGACCCCTTTGGCCGACCCCTGATTTTAGTTTGGCTAAATGAAATCAGTTGTTTATCCCTAATAACTCCTATGTGCAAATTTTCATCCCAATCCGATGTATAAAAACGTCAATATCACTAAGATACTGAAAATTTAATATGAACGACCCCTTTTGCCGGCTCCTTACACTGAATTTGATACCTCAAATCGCTTGCACGTCACTCAAAACTATCGTGTACCAATTTTCATATGCATACGATGTATGATAACGTCAATATCGCAAAAACAGCGAAAAGTTAATATGGACGACCCCTTTGGCTGACCCCTTACACAAAATTTAACACCTGAAATCGATTGCTCGTCTTTCAAAACACTCATGTGCAAATTTTCAACACGATCCGACAAAAAGAAACGTCAATATCGCGAAAACAATATTTGTTTTCTATGAACGACCCCCTTCAGAAGGGGTTATCCGATAATTTAAAAACATTTTTCATCATTCCTGGTCCTAATGAGCATCCATGCCAAATTTCAGCTCTATAGCTCTTAAGACGGCTGAGTCTATAGAGGACAAACAAACAAACAAACATACAGAAATTGCTTTTTATATATATAGATGAGCCCAATTTGTTGGCCAAAACCCTCATTTTATTCTTGGTACTCATAAGAACTTACAAATTCTTGTTTTGTCCAAAGACATTTTTATTCTTGTGGTTAATCGGAAGACCTTTATTTTTTTTAGTTAAGTTTTTTTTTAACCTAAGGATAACTTTGTGTTAGGGAGGTGAGGAATTGAACCTCTTATTGTCATACTATTGGATTACATTTATCATTTTTTTTTTTGCAAAAATCAAATAAAATTTGTAGTTTTTCATTAGTTACAAGTAATTTGAACAGCTTAAATTGTTGACAGGCTTGCTCAATTTTGCTAAAACCAACAGGTATTTTTCAAAATAGTCAATCAACTTGAAGGTAAATTTTGGTTATATTTAAAGATTGCTTTTTCTAACAAGAAGTTGAAAGTCTATGTGATGAAAATGAAGAATTCGACGTAGGTTGCAGTGGTGGAATAGAGTTAATCTTCATTCTCATTCTTCGTCTAATCGATACAAAGTTACTTGTGGCTTTTGCGATAACTTTCTCGTCACTATTCTCACTATTATTCTTCCTCGATTGCGAATTCGATCACTATTCTCACTTTCATTCTTCTTCGATTACGAATTCACCGGAGCAGAACACAACCGATACTATGTGTTTTGGTTTTGTTGGCAGCAATGCAGATTTCTTTCTACTTGTTCCGGCAGAAAAACGTTTCTCCGGGGGCTCCTAAACCGTATCAACACTATGAAATAGGATAGAAATACTAGTTTTTTCACAGGTACCAGAGTAAAACAACAACCACTCAAAGCAATAAAATGTATACAGAAGAAAAATAAAACAAAACTCCTTGTGCCACTATTTGAGCAATTTATCTCTCGGCTCAAATTTGTTTCAAGAATTTAGGACTCTAAAAAGCAACAATTTGCGAAACTATAGAGAACATGTTAAAAATTTGGCGTAGTTTTTCAAGCGGATGAAGAAAAGATGTTTTGGTTGGGAGGAATATTTGGTAAAAGACAAATACAATCAATTAAAAATCTCTTGCCTGTCGTTCATATATGCTCTCATAGATATTTTCGCATTTTTTTAGCTTAACTAAGTACTGTGAAAGAATTCAAACAGTTGAAATGCATCAAAAATTAAATTTTCAATTATGAAACCTAAAACAAATTTGTACCTTTTAAACTCTTTTTTTACAGTATTTACTGAATAGAATCTGTTGAAAAAACAATTTTGTTTTTTTTTTGGCATAAATTGCTTATTTAGAATCAATGAAGTTATTTCCGTTGACGAATGACGACACACTTTTTTCTCAACAGAATCATAGTCCCTATAGTAGAGGGTTGATAAAATCCGAGTTTTAATTAAAATAAATTAAGAATTTTCAAATTGAGTTGTGGATGGTGATATATTTAGATGTTTGAGTCCAAAACGCGATTTTCTCTACCTACGGAATATTGTTTGGATTTTGCTTAGATTTACCCGAATATTGCTCGTTTTTTTGTTTGAAAATTTATTAATTAAGTGCCGGTTTTGTAAGATTTCAAAACAATCGCCTGAATACGAACGGGAAAAAATTTAGAATGCTTAGCCTATTTGATATGTTGTGAATAAAAGCAGGAAAACTTAAACACGATTTTCTAAGAAGACTGGTAAATTGTGATACCGTAAAAAGCGTGAATTTGGAGTTATCGTACTATTTTCGTAATATTTCTGTCAAGTTTAGCTATTCCTGCCAGTCCAGCTTGTAGTTTATTTGCTGACCTAAACAAAACTAAATGAAAGAAATATAAAAGCAAATAAAAAGAATTTTTCAACTTGCAATTTTAATCCGCTGGTTTTGTTCACCCCCTGTGTGGTATAAAAAAGGACAGTAATGTAAGAAATTATTTTTAATATTAAGTTAAATATTATCGGTTTTCCTTACCATTAAAAAAAGTTAAGTAGAAACAAAACCAAAAATACCTACTAATGTTGCCTAAAAACCATTTATGAACTGTTACAACCTGCTAATCTTTTTCTGAAAAGAAAATTATTGACAAACATTATTCTGCAGCTGGTAAATATAGCTAACATTGAGACTGAAAAAAAAATGAAACTTTTGATGCTTTTCCACTGTTTTTTAGGAAATTTTGAAGGAAAAAATAGCCCACAGGGTTACAATGAAAGCTTCCTTGAAAATGGGATTCAAAGGTTGTTGATACCCTTGGATAAACTTTAGTAAGAAGTAAGAAGTCTACATCTTGGTGGAATGGTTTCCCAAAAGTATGTACGTAAGTAGGTGCGCATCCAAAGTTGGGTCTCGAGATGGACCAAAACTCGTTTGGTTTGCTGGGCTGGTTGGCTGAGTTGGGTTCTTTCTTGGTGATGTAGTTCCCCATCGTTCTTTTTCGGACATCGGCATTCAGCAACAATGTTTTCCCGGCCAACACCGTATAATTAATGATTACATTTATTCGCTTTTCTCGGGTTGCACAAGCCATTAACAAAAAAGGACCTTTTTTCTCTGGCAGCATTTCGTCGGATTTGGAAGTGCTGGGGTTTTTTTTTGTCAGGCGCTGCGATGCCAGGTCCGGACCTTCAATTTAGCTTCAAACATTCTCACAACAGTTTCCACTCGGAAACTTGTTACGCTTAGAGTGGTCTTGGCGATAAGATGACTGGTAACATCTGCCGGATCCTATTTTCTCGTCTCTCCGTTGAACCCAAATCTCACAATGAATGTTTGGGGCTCAGGAATAAGGAGCCAAAAACAGTTCTTATTAAGCGTCTTATGGAGTTAATGAAATTTTCCGAGCAGCCTGGTGCAATTATCGATATTTACGACCCGAACCGGGCGGCGGCTCTCCTTTATAAATTTCGTAGATCCTTGTATCCTCTGTTGGTGTTGCATTCCTTCGAGAGATTAATTCGCTGATATTACTATCCTTCATTAGATAAATTGTGCTGCTCGAGCAAAGTTCCATGCTGTTCATTAGCAGTATATTGGAATAAATCTTTCCTTGGATTGTATTGTTCGTTACAATACATTTCGTTTTTAACAAAGTTTATTTCAAATCATAATTTAATTATATAATAGCTAAATTTGTGTTTGATAAGCAGAAAACAGAAATTTTATAATGTGTCTTATCCGTACTTATCAATTAGAAGGAACTTATTTTAAGCTGTTTGAACAAAATTGCTCATACTTTTATTAGATTTTTTTCCAGTACAAAGAAGAGAGGTAGTGAAGAATGAAACTCGTAAACACTTAAAAACTGTAATATATGTTGTAAGCCTACTTGGTTGAATAATCAAATCAATCAAAGGTACCGAAATTTCTTTCTATACGCTCAGTGCTGCTCCCTTCTGAGAGAATTGATCATAACAGGCGGCTAAAATAACTGGTACCTACATCCTACAGCCAAGTGTTTTACGAATGGCCATTTCTGGCTACCATTTCATTGAAAACATCAATCACATTATATTTTCACCGTTTTAAGTATGATGATATACAAATCATACTGATTTGTAAAACTATGAAAATTTCGTTTTTTTTTAAACGTTTCTCGAAGCCACGATTTTAAACATTGGATATCAAACGCCCTCATTGTAGTTATGATAATAATGCTCCAAAACATTGGATCAAAACGACCCGAAAACAACACAATGCTCACAGTGAAAACAAATTAACTCTGTTAATATATTGAAAAAAAAGTTTATCAACATATAAAAATAAATTATTTTCAACAATTTTCCAACGGGAAGATCAATTATTTTGAAATTTTCCACCATATTTTGAACTTTGTCAGTTTTAACTAAATTTTTCTGCTGCTGTTGGTGAGAAATTATATAAACCGATTCGATTTTCAGGTCACGTTTTTTACTCAAATCCGATCAAAACTTGCTATTAAATATTATGCATTTTTATGATAACTCAAAAGTCAAACTTAAGCAAAAAAGTTGATCGATGTGTCATTTCGATAATCGGTCTTTTTTAGAAAAAAAAATAATGCACTCCAAAATGTAGATTGAAACACGTGGTTTTGTATACATCTTAGGGGCTGTTCATTAATTACGTAAGCACATAGGAGGGGGTGGGGGGGTTTTCACATTTGCTTACGATCTCTTACTAGGGGGGTAGGGGGGGGGGGGTTCCAAAAATCTTACGTAAGGAATGTTACATTAAAAATTCTCCACAGCCACAGCCATACGAAACCATATTACTCAGATTTTTTTTACTCAATACCTATTTGTTGGTTAATTTTGATGTTATGTTATTTATCTTTTAATGTCTTTGAATTAATAAAAAAAATTGCAGGTTCTACAAAATTTATGGAGAACCAATTCAAATTAAAATGCCATCAAAACCACTAAATCACATTATTAAAAAAGATCGTCGCTTTTCGCTTTCCATCATAACAATTTTTTTAATTGAGAAATTTATAGAAACTAAAAGGAAAATGGCGCGTTGTGACACCATTATTTGAATTCATTATATTTCGAAAATGACTTCATCCAGAAAAAATCTTTAAAAATCAATTTAAGGCGCTTCTAATAATGAATTTCTAGATAGTTTTTTTTGTGATAGCCACTATCAACTCTAAACAAACGATTTATCGAAAATATCCTGTCTGAGCTTTTAGGTTAGTTGACAACGTGATTGTCGTTAAACATTTTTCCCCAATTCTAGTAGTATAGAATGATATTGTTTTTAAGATTTTCATGATTTTCAGGTAAAAAACATAACAATTTTTTATGGTACTTGTGCTAACCTGATCTCTTTTTTTTTAAATCGGAGTTTAGATTTTATATTGTTTATTCAATTGTGGAAATTTATTGAAAATTATTGTTACCCCAAACATGCTACGTCTTGAATGTTTTCTTTAATCGTTTATGATATTTCATCTGTTGCTTTGTACAGATTGTGCGTTTCAAATACAGTTTTTTTTTTAATTTTACTTAAAAAGCGCTTTGCTTTGAAGCATGTGTGTCACATTTTCAATATTTTCAAGCTACTTTTAAAAAAAAGCGTGTCAATTTCTCAAAGTAAAAAACGTAAGATTTTACCAGGGGGAGGGGGGGGGGGGGTTTAAAAAATCTTACATTGTCTTACCAGGGGGGCAAGGGAAGGTTTAAAATTTCCAAAATCGTGCTTACGAAATTAGTGAACGCACCTTATTGAACAGCAGCTTGAGAGGAGGGCGATTTGTCGAAAATTCGATGAGGGCATTTTGATCGGATATTTAAATTTTAATAAGATTTCAGTTTTACACAAAACAATATTTTACAGCAGTTTTCCGGCAGCCCGTCATTTTGACAGTTTCGTAAAATTGGTAACCGTAGAACATGATTTCAACATATCTAAACTAAAAATTATGATTTTGAAGGAATTTAAGGTACAAAATTCTAATCTGGTATTAGATTTCATATTTGAGCTCTAATTATAGTGTTATGGTAGTTTAATGATGGAAAGTGCATTACTTTGAAGTGAAATTAGGTTATAAGAAAAAAAATACACATTAAAAACAAAAAGTTCTATAATCTCTCCCTTCCCTCAAAACTACCGTATGCAAATTTCCAAATCAATCCATTGCATGATAATGTCAATATCGAAAATAACAGTGAATAGTAATATGGACGACCCCTTTGAACGACTCCTGACCCGAAATTGGATTATTGGAATAAATTTTTCTTCCTTAATAATTCCTATGTGAAAATTTTCATCTCAATCCGATGTATTTTATAATAAGGTCAATGTCACAAAAATATTGAAAAGGTAATATGGATGACCTCTTTTGCCGGCCCTTTACACTGAAATTGATACCTGAAATCGATTGCAGGTCATTCAAAGCTCTTGTGTACAAATTTTCATTTGAATCCGATGTATAATAACGTCAATATCGCAAAAATAGCGAACAGTTAATATGAACGACCCCTTACGGGCAATCGATTGCCCGTTCTTAAAAATATCCGAAAGCTAATTTTCATCCCAGTCTGATGTATAATAACGTCAATATCACCAAAACATAGAAAAGTTAATATGGACGACCCCTTTTGCCGTCCCCTTACACTGAATTTGATAACTAGAATCGATTTTCCGTCCCTTAAAACTCCCATCTGCAAATTTTCCTTATGGACAACCCCTGTCATTATGAACGCCAACCCCTTCTACAAAATTTGAAAATTGGAGGCGTTTTTCCGTTCCTTAAAATCCCAGCCTGTAAATTTTCTTCTCAATCCAATGCATAGTAACGCCAATATCGTATAAACATTAAACAGTTGATAAGAACGACCCCTTTGGCCGACTTCTGACCCTGAATTTAGTACTTATTTCATCGTCCCTCAAAATACTTATGTGCAAATTTTCATCTCAATACAATGCATAATAACGCCAATATCGTAAAAACACTGATCAGCTCATATAGACGACCTCTTTTGCCGACCCCTGACCCAAAACTCAATACCTGAAATCAATTGCCCATCTCTCAAAACCCTCATGTGCAAATTTTTGTCACAATCCTACGAAAAACAACATCAATTTCGCTATAACAATATTTGTTTTGCATGGAACCCCTTGGAAAGGGGTCATCCGGAAATCTGAAAATATTTTTTATCATTCCTAATCCTAAGGAGCACCCTTTGCCAAATTTAAGCTCTCTAGCTCTTAAGACGGCTGAGCCTATTGAAGACAAACATACTAACGAACAAAGAAACAAACAAACAAACAAACAAACAAACAGTAGATAGGTAGATAGATAGATATAGATATAGATTTATTTTACATAAAGGGTGTTCAGATTAAAAAGGGGTCAACTTAAGTTCACCGTATTTTTTCTAATAATTCATATAAAGAACCTGAACACCCCCCATTTTGTTGAATGATTTGGCTTTCGACATAAGTGTAGTTAGTAGATGCTAAGAATTATGTAAAAGAAGATCAATATATTTCAATATAAAATATTTGATGATTTCTATCAGTCAAAAGTATAATAGATACAGCAGTTACAAAACAAAAGAAATCCATCTCCTCAATTCGCATTCGCATTCGCACAAACAGTCGCCTAAAACTTCGGTTGGCGCTACTCGGTCATTAAGAATTGCAACACCTTCTCCCTAGATGGTGTTACACTTCCTGACTTCCAATTTCAAAAGAAGCAAAGTCTTCCAATTCGTTGCCTCAGATTATAGAATCTCTTAAATTGAAAAACTTGCCCCTACAGAATGTTGAAGGTGCCCTGGCCGAACCCTGCGGACTGTGTGGGGAAAGGGAAGGGAATATTAGTCGATTTTAGTGACTCATGTTTACTTAAACGGTAGATGCCGAGATCTCTACGATCCACCCATAAACGTGGGGAGGTTTTAGAGTGGTAATTTGGGGAAGGTAAACCTTGGGAGATGCTAGGCCAGCATTGCGGGTGATCAGAGTAGTGAAAAATATATTTTGAGATTATACACAAAATAAAGATCTGAAAAATGACGAATTAATCGATGTTATATGAAATCGTAGTAAAGTTACACAAATCTATTTTCCCTATTTTCCTGTCAGGAATTCAGCTAGGGGAGATGGGGGCATAATGGCCACCTTAAGGAAAACGGTTATTTAAGGGGAGGGGGGGTAGGGTCTAACGGGTATAAAAAAACACCATTTTCACGAATTTTTTCTAGAGCTATCGATCAAACAAATGTATTCGAATTTTTTGCATTAT
Organism: Uranotaenia lowii; assembly: GCF_029784155.1. NCBI lineage: Eukaryota > Metazoa > Arthropoda > Insecta > Diptera > Culicidae > Uranotaenia > Uranotaenia lowii. The sequence goes on from NC_073693.1 coordinate 255,866,529, forward strand.
ATAAGATTGTATCCCATTTACCCGAAAACCATTGCCCAGAATGAATTTTTCCCAAAATGACAAATACCCGAAATCAAACCCCAGAATGAACCATTTCCCAGAAAAAAAATTCCCCAGAATGCACCATTTACCAGAAATTTTTTTCCCAGAATGGACCATTTCCCAGAATTTTTTTCCCCAGAATGGAACATTTACCAGAATGGCACAAATCCCAGATTATTTCCCCTATTTTTATTTGTTTTTTTTTTCTAATGAATTCTTGAATATTTCATATGATTCGAAATTAATTTTCTCAAAATGATTTTTTTAATGAAACTAAGACTTCGAAATTTTCCAACTAAATTTATTTTAGAACCAATATTGTGCTTTGTTTATGGTTTGGGTACTTTAATTGATTCAATGCTTACCATGGTCCTTTAAAAAACCGTTTTGGTATCCGACTCCTCACGCTGCGCGTTCGAACTTGAAAGACGTTTTGTCCTTCACGCTGTCGCGTGGCGGACGGGGCTAAGGGATCACCCCTAGATTTCACGCAGACCTAGGAAGCCCCGGCAGACCTAGACCAATGTAATGGGGCCGCCGCTTCCGACGGCGGGTCGGCGGCCTCTTCGGATTTGGGAGCTTCGGCGGCTTTGTGCCGCCTCAGCCCCTTCATCCTCGTTGGTTGCGGCCTTGCCGCAAAAGAATAAAGTTATGAAACCCCTTTTTTTTGTAACAATTCCTTTTTTTTTAATAATTTGTAGTAAGGATAAATGTTTTCAATTTTCTGGGAAATGGTCCTTCTGGCGAAAAAAATTCTGGTACATGGTTCATTCTGGTGAAAAAATTTCTGGGAAATGGTACATTCTGGTGAAAATTTTTCTGGGGAATGGTTCGTCTGGGGAAAAAAATTCTGGGGAATGGTTCTTTCTGGCGATTGGAATTCTGGGGATATTTCATTCTGGGCAATGGTTTTCGGGTAAATGGAGTACAACCTTATATAAAGCATTGTTAAAAGAACATTTAATAATTTTTTCGTAGAAAAATATTGAAAAATGAGCCGGTGACGGAGCACTTTCGAGGATGCCTTTTAGAAAACAGGATTTGCGGTGGACACTGTATCTCAGCACAGAATCATCTGAGGTCAAAAAATCATAGCAAAATATTTTTAATAGATGTTTTTCTGGACCCCAACGTTTTTATTTAACTTAAAAAAAATTTTATGAAATTTTTGTGGCTGTTTGAAGTAAAAATTACGATTTTTGAAGTAAAAATTACATTTTTCAAAATAAAAAAAAAATCGATTTTTTAAAAGTGTTAGACCCTACCCCCCCCCCCCCCCCTCCCCCCCTTTAACCACAGAGAACAGCTGAAATATGTGAATTACATCATTGTTTCGTGTTCAAACACTCAAATAGTCTATTGCCTAATTGGATGAAACTTGAAAAAGTAGATAAGAAAGTTTAAAAATGCATTTAAAAAAATTTTACCGAAAGCTGAAAACCAGTCACTGTAGAGCAGTGGTTGTATTTGGTTGAGAATGAATTGATCAACCTTCTCTCGCTCAACGCTTTACTTGGAAGCAAAGGTTGCTTCGACGCAGCGAAAACTACAAAACCGATGATGCATACGCTCTCAACATGGCCCACCTTCATGAAGCAATATAGGTACATTCGAGGCAGCGAATCCAAAAAACCAAACGAATGTCTCTCACTCATCTCCTGTTACATTCTTGAGGGAACCGAATTCAAAAGGCTCAGCAAATCCGAGTCTCCTCGTTTGTGCCTGGATCGACTACCCGAGGTTTTTCTGCTGTTGCTATTATTGCACAGCAACCACCGCACGTTTCTTTTTTCTCCCCCCTCCTTGCTCCATACGTTGCGGGAATATGCAATGCAATAAGTTCGGTTGTTGTCGTTGTTGCCTCAACCTTTGCTGTGAGGTTGAAGATGTTCTCCTCAACGACAGCTATCGGCTTGAGTCCATCAAATTCAATCACGTAAATGAGTACCTATGTGTGCCTCGTCTTCTTCATGCATCATGTAGCAACCGAACGTTGAGAGAGTTCGTTCGGGGCAGCAATCGAATAGTGTCTCTCAGAGCAGATCCTCCTCATGGGGGGAGGTTTGAATGAATGTAAAGTCTGCTTCATTTAATATTGGAACAAATTCTTCTGCTCATTGTGGCGCTCCTAGTGGACGGATTTGGAAACTTTTTTCACCCACGTGTCGGGAAATTCATTACCTTTCACCATGTATTTATGTCATAACACCAAACGATAGCATTTTGTAAACAACCGCCATGGAAGCCTAACGGAGAGATCAAATTGTGCACAGTTTTCTTACGAGTACGAGTACGAGAATTTCTTCGAAACAGCAATGAATAATTTTTTTAATTTTTTTTTATGAAAGAGTAAAGAAAATGCTACATTTGTATGAAAAACAAATTATGAATTCGTTGATAAATGACTGAACTACACGCAATTGTTTGTGTTCCAATATTAAATGAAGCAGACTTTACATCCGTCGAACTTGGTCAGCACTTGGTCGTACAGCTTTCGAGCACGGATTCTGGCCACATTGTTCTGCTTCAGCGTCCGATTTGGCTGTTTGCTGGCTCGGAATGACCTTATTCCTTCCCGGAGACGAATTCGTCGCACCGTACTGTGAGCGGCCTGGAACTTATTGGCCAAATCGCGGTCTGAAAGATTGGGATTCCTCTTGACGGCCTTGATGACTTTCCCACGCAGTTTCCGGTCGACAGTTCCACTCCGACGCTTCGAATGCGGCTTCCGAGCCGTCGTCAATGTTTCCTTGTACTGCTTGATAACACGCCATACGGTATTTCTGGGCATTTTAAGCTGTTTAGCTAGCTTCGATGCAACAACAATGGATTTTCAAGAAAACTGTGCACAATTTGATCTCTCCGTTCGGCTTCCATGGCGGTTGTTTACAAAATGCTGTCGTTTGGTGTTATGACATAAATACATGGTGAAAGGTAATGAATTCCCCGACACGTGGGTGAAAAAAGTTTCCAAATCCGTCCACTAGGAGCGCCACAATGAGCAAAAGAATTTGTTCCAATATTAAATGAAGCAGACTTTATATGTATCGTCTCCTGTATTACTATGCGAGGCCTCAAAGCGTGTATTTTGAGAGCCTCTGATGAGAAAATTGGTGAGGATTTCAATCACTGCTGTAGAGGCATAATGAGAAACCCCCCGAGGCAGTATGAGCACCATTAATGAAAACATAATGAGCGTTTTCTGCAGGGGATTCTAGCAGCAAATTCGACTCGATGAAGTCAACTGAGTAATAGAGCTACAGCTTGAATTTGGCCTAATGGTAAGATGTCGGAGAGGTAATCAGTAGGCTCGAGTTCGATTCCTGGTTGAGATGATTTTTTTTTTTCATTTATCAAGAAATCTATCTCCTCAATAAGAAAAAAAAGAGCTCTGATTTTATAACAGTTTAATTTAAGAAATAAAAAGAGAACTAATAAGAGAAAGCGGGAGAGAAAGTGTAATAAAAGCATAGTTGAGAGAAATCAGTTTGAACAAAGCTGTATTAAGGAACGGATGTCAATTGGTGTGTGCTCACCTAAAAAACGTGACAAATTGGTGACGAATCATGGATTCCTGGTTTGACGAGAGCAGCGAGGCCATCGATCACGACAATAAGGTCTTTAGTTTTCCAAATGGCGTCCAAGCAAGATGAGCTCCGAATCAGAATTTTGTACATGCGTCGGGAAAATCCAAACTATTCGCACGCAGGAATAGCAAAATCGTTGAATTTGGCGAAATCAACCGTCACCAAAGTAATAAAAACGATCGGGAAACGTATTTCGACAACTAGGAAGCTGGAATCCGGGGATAATCGAAATCCGGGAGCCACAGTGACGAACAGAAGACTTACTAGCGCTTTCGAGGGAAACTCCAATCTCTCCGTTCGAGATGTTCCAAATAAGTTGGGAATATCGTTTACAACTGTGCATGAAACTTAAAAACGATCCGGGCTATCGATTTATAAGAATATAGTGATTGCTAATCGCAATTAAAAGCAAAACCTTACGGCAAAAATAAAATCCCGGAAGCTCTATACGACATTGTTGACAAACCCACGCCAAGGCAGACTTCAGACAGCTTGCAGGACAAGAGTTTTATTCAGCGACCGGCTGGAGTTTGCCAAGAAATATCTCATTTGAGAAGCTATCTGAACCTGAGAACTGTAAAGCGACATTTTCTTCCCAGCTGGGACCGTCAACCAGGAAATTTATGTTAGAGAATGTCTTCAAAAGCGTTTGATGCCTTTCCTGAAGAAACATGACTTGTCTGGGCTGTTTTGGCCGGATTTGGCATCCTAAAGTCTGCTTCATTTAATATTGGAACAAATTCTTCTGCTCATTGTGGCGCTCCTAGTGGACGGATTTGGAAACTTTTTTCACCCACGTGTCGGGAAATTCATTACCTTTCACCATGTATTTATGTCATAACACCAAACGATAGCATTTTGTAAACAACCGCCATGGAAGCCGAACGGAGAGATCAAATTGTGCAAAGTTTTCTTGAAAATCCATTGTTGTCGGCATCGAAGCTAGCTAAACAGCTTAAAATGCCCAGAAATACCGTATGGCGTGTTATCAAGCAGTACAAGGAAACATTGACGACGGCTCGGAAGCCGCATTCGAACCGTCGGAGTGGAACTGTCGACCGGAAACTGCGTGGGAAAGTCATCAAGGCCGTCAAGAGGAATCCCAATCTTTCAGACCACGATTTGGCCAATAAGTTCCAGGCCGCTCACAGTACGGTGCGACGAATTCGTCTCCGGGAAGGAATAAGGTCATTCCGAGCCAGCAAACAGCCAAATCGGACGCTGAAGCAGAACAATGTGGCCAGAATCCGTGCTCGAAAGCTGTACGACCAAGTGCTGACCAAGTTCGACGGATGTATTCTGATGGACGATGAGACCTACGTGAAGGCGGACTTTGGGCAAATTCCAGGTCAAAAATTTTATTTGGCGACGGCTCGGGGGGATGTACCTGCAAAATTTAAGTTCGTGTTTGCGAATAAATTCGCCCGCAAGTACATGATTTGGCAGGGGATATGCAGTTGTGGACAGAAAACCAAAGTCTTTCTCACTGACATCAGAAGTCTACAAAAAAGAGTGCCTACAGAAACGGATTCTGCCGTTTATTCGTGCCCACGACCGTCCAGTAATGTTTTGGCCGGACCTCGCAAGCTGCCATTACAGCAAAACGGTTATGGAATGGTACGAAACGAACGGGTCAGCGTAATACCGAAGGACCTCAACCCCCCAAACTGCCCCCAGTTCCGGCCAATAGAGAAATACTGGGCAATCACGAAGCGGAGGCTTAAGGCAAAGGGAAAACTTGTTAGGAACATGACTCAAATGAAGAACTGGTGGAATCAAATCGCCAAAACGGTGGACGAAAAGGGTGTGCGCCGCCTAATGTTCCGTATTACGGGAAAAGTACGAGAATTTCTTCGAAACAGCAATGAATAATTTTTTTAATTTTTTTTTTATGAAAGAGTAAAGAAAATGCTACATTTGTATGAAAAACAAATTATGAATTCGTTAATAAATGACTGAACTACACGCAATTGTTTGTGTTCCAATATTAAATGAAGCAGACTTTATCATTTTGAAAAAAGGCCATGAAGTGGTATGCCGCTAACAACATTCAGGTTGTGTCCAAAGATAGGAACCTGCCCGACACACCAGAACTTCTCCCAATCGAAAAATATTGGACGATAGTTAAGCCAACCGTTAGAAAACCCAAAAAACTGTAAGCAGCGAGAAGCAGTTCAAAGCAAACTGGCGTTCTGCGCCGAAGAAAGTGGATAAGGTGACTGTACAAATTCCGATGGCAGGCGTCAAACGAAAGTTTCGTCAATTTGAATCTTAACTGAGTTTTTTTTTCGACTTTTATACATATTGAACCTTAGAAAGAAAGATACTTTGATTTTTTTAATAAACAAATGCAATTTTTGATCCGAACACCCTTTAAAACCGTTTATATTTTCAAGCATTATATATATATAGGTATATCTACCTACCTACTCTATCCTCAAAGTGGGCTTGTAGTATAGCTTAGTTGGCAAGTAAGTTGCTTCCTGATCCGATGTCCGACTTCGAGTCCAAGAGTAAACATCGATCACAGTTATACCGGATAAGTTTCTCAATGACAGTCCGCCAACTGCATCGTTGATATAAGTCGCGAATGACATAAAGATGTTTAAACGACTATAATCGAAACGAAAATAATAATCCTCAAAGTGCAGGATAAAACAGAATTTTGTTTTAATACTGCCACTCAAAGTTGTGTATCAATCGATCAAATATTGAGTGGAGGCCACCTACTATAAAGATTCGGGATACTAAGTGATTATGTGAAAGCCCAACAGCTATTTGATATACCGTACTATATCCATTTTTTCCTTTCTCTTTTCTTTTTCCGATTTTTTAAATTTCAGTTATAGTTCTACAGCTCTTTTTCTTCTTGAGATTTGATTATTTCATGTAGGTATATAAAAGGAAACATAATCTTGCTTTGCTTGACCAAACAAGAAGTCACTCTAACAAAAAAAAATCTAACTAAGAGCCATCCATCGGAGGATTTTCGAAACACACTTATACATCCTTAAAGCTCGATTATTTTCCAAGCTTTCTGAATTACCAACCCCAACTGTCAGAATATTCGAATTCACCATCTCCAAAAGTCCAAAGCAGCAACTGTCAAAATCAGCCCAGTTTCCTTCAAACGCTTTTGGGAAATGGCACATGCGCACCGCCAGCCTGACGACAGTTGATATTGGTTCAGTGCTTTTATGTTTCGGTATCGCTGCTGCTGCTGCCGTTGGTTAATGGCAAGAGAGCGAATTGAAAATGAAAACATTGCAAACGGGTGGAAAAACCCTCCCCTACATACTTTCGACAGCTGCTGACCGTACCCTCTTAAGCCTGGTAGAGTGAGTTCTCTTTTGGGAACACACCATCAAAAAACGGTGGGCAGGAAATTGATACTTGACACTCATACTTTTACAAGAGTACAGTAACGGGCAAAGGTTCAAACTTTATTGGATTTTCTATAAGATGCTGTCAGGATTTATTTGAGATTTAGTCCTAAGCTTAAGCTTGAGTTGACCATTATTTATCATCTATTCGGCCGGAACAAATATCAATTCCTTCTTTTACCCTATCCCCTCCCCTTCGAAACCCGAAGTAGGGAATAAATAAAGTTTTAAGTATGTATTTTATGCTAATTTCGAAAAAATTATAGAATATCCGAAACATTACAAGAGCAAAAAACCAATTGTGGAAGATGAGTATTTTATCACCATTTATGTTTTTGGTTTTATTGCATTTCTCGATAAAATTTACTTGATTTATAGGTTTTGTGCAATGATACAGTATGCAATTTTTTTTGCATACAAGCTTTCATGCACTTTATTCCAATTCATTAGTTTTTTGTTTTATTTTTTACTATCGCACCTCCCCCCCCCCCCCCCCTCTCCCCCTCTCGCAATGTTCCAACTTCTAGGGACAAAAAAAAAAGAATTTGAAATTTGTTCCGGCCTCATTTGCCTACTACATAGACAAAAAAAAACCTTTTTCTAAACTTCCTAAGTTTGATAAAGCCTCCTTTTAAACGGGATTTTCTACGTAATTAAACAATCTGGATTGAACTAGGTAGCGTTGGTAACTAAATGTATGTGTCAATTTAACCAGTTTTCATTATACTTTAAATCGGATGGACATCATTTTTCGTTAACACTAAACGTACCGAAGTTAGAAGCTATATGTTGCTCATATGGAAAAAAAAAATTTCTTTAGATCACGGGCACAAAAAATTAAAAAAAGTGGTGTTAAATCGTACTTTTTTATGAATCAGCCACCAAAGCTGTTAACAGTAACTATGAAAAACTTTTGAAAAGTGAATTTTTGATATTTTGGCATCTTTAGATTAATAAAACATGAAACCCAGAATTTTTGACGACTATTCAAAGGTAGCTGTTTTTTAACCTTTCTATCAATCTGCATTTTCTGAGACTTTTCTAGCAACTAAATTCGACTTTGCACTGAATTTTGAGTATGTTAACGCAAGGTTATTGCAATAAAACTATATACAAAAGTTAAGTTTACCGAAACTAGTGATTTAATTACATTGGCAATCTGATGCTTGTCAAGAATATCTATATGCGGCCCTTGGAGCCAAAAGGGTAAAAGTGCATGAAAGCTTATTTCGAGAAAACAGGCTTTTAAGTTGTTGTGTTTGGTATTTTTCCAAATATTTTTCGAAAAATTGAATTTTGCTTTGGAACATAAAAGTATGCAAATAAAGTTCAAAAAAATTGAAAAAATCAACAAATATAGTTTGAAACATGAAGAATCGTTTGGCATCATTAACTCCAAATCGACCATTTTGTCACTTATATCCCTTTGGCCCTGAACGCCTCATATTTATAAAAATGAATTTCTGTCTGTCTGTCTGTCTTTCTGTCTGTTGTCTATAGACTCAAAAACTACTGAACCGATTGACGTGAAACTTGGCAGGAGGTGGTATTGCAGCCGGAGAAGGATCCTGTTATGGTTTGAGTCCCCTCCCCCTAACAGGAAGGGGGGGGAAGGGCCTCCCAAACAAAAGACAATTTTTTTCATAACTCGAGAACCAATCAAGCAAATGATATCAAATTTGGCATGGGGTGGTATTTGGAAACGGAGAATATTTCAATGAATATTAAGTACCCCTCCCTCCTCTCAGTGGGGTGATAGGAAGGGGAAAGGGGGGCTACCTTACAATTTTTCATATAACTCGAAAACTAATCAAGATATTGGAACCAAATTTAGCATGGGAAGGTATTTTGATACGAAGAATATTTCAATGATTATTTGAGACCCCTCCCTCTTTGCAGTTGAAAGGGGGAGGGGCCTCTTTCATATTCTTTACATAACTCAAGAACTAATAAAGCAAATGGAAAGAAATTTGGCATGGGAAGGTATTTGGATACGAAAAATATTTCTATGATTATTTGAGACCCCTCCCTCTTTCCAGTAGGGAGATAAAACGGTGGGAGGGGCCCTCTTTTTAATTTTTTACATAATTCAAATACCAATCAAGCAAATGGAACCAAATTTGGCATGGGTGGGTGTTTGGGAACGTGACATGTTCTAATGATTGTTTGAGACCGCTTCCTTCTTCCAGCGGGGAGAAAGGAAAGAGGAGGAAAGTTCTATACAATTTTTATTGCATAGCTCAAGAACTACAACAGCAAATGCAACCAAATTTGGCATGGGACGATATTTGGGTACGAGAAATGCTTCTATGAATATTTGGTATCCCCCACTCCTTCAAAAAGGTGGATGAAAACAACACTTTCGGTGACTCAAAGATACTAAATTTGTAACTTTTGATCCAGTGAATTCTGAGATATAAGGAGTGTATTCGAAACAAATGCAACACTTTGTTTTATGAATAACTTTTAAATGCATGAATGTAGCACAAATTGATGCAATTTTCGGTCAAAATTTGGTCAATATCAACTTGACGTATTTCTTTCAATTTTATATTTAAAAAAACCTGAAGACCCCTCATTTTGAAGGTGTTGGTGTGTAGAATGTTGCTCCTATTTTGATTTTGGAATTCATTCCTCAGTTGTCAAATTGCCGTCCAAGGAAGAAGAGCAGCGTATCAAAATTTTGCTCGCGCATCGCGAAAATCCGAGCTACTCGCACGCAAAGCTCGCAAAATCGCTAAAAGTTGCCAAATCAACCGTTACAAATGTAATTAAAATGTTTGGGGAACGTTTGTCGACAATCAGAAAGTCTGGATCAGGGGGAAATCGAAAACCGGAAGCCGCTGAAACGACAAAGAGTGTTGCCGGTAGTTTCGAGCGAAATCCTAAACTCTCTCTCCGAGATGCCGCAAATAAGCTGGGTGTATCGTCTACAACCGTGCATCGAGCCAAAAAACGAGCCGGACTATTTTTTTTTATAATTCGTTTATTTGAAACGGCTCATACCGAAGGTTTTAAGGAACCAAAGTCAGATTTTTTTTGTATTTACAATTCATTGTTAAGAACTAGAATAGATATAGGGAAAATAGTAAAGGATTTTTTAAAGACAGAGTTTGATAGCTTTTAAGAAGAGGTAGATTTCGAACATGTAATCAAGGTCTATCACAGCTAATACATCTCTTACAGGGGTGTAGGGTGGTTTTACTCGGGCCCGAAGGGAGTCCAATAAATCTGCTCTGGCGGCTAGATGGACCTCACATGACCAAACAATATGCTCGATGTCGTGGTAACCTTGGCCACAGCCACACAAATTGCTGCCAGCAATATTTATACGATAGAGTACCGCATCCATGTAATAATGATTGGACATGAGACGGGAGAATATACGAATAAAATCCCGACTCAGGTCCAACCTATTAAACCAGGGTTTGAGGCTTACCTTTGGAATAATCGAGTGGAGCCAGCCAATTTCACGCTGATAAATATCGCCTTCAGTTGCACCCACCTTTGCTAGTGAGTCTGCCTTCTCATTGCCCACTGGAGCCGGACTATCGACTTACAAGAAGGTAGTGACTCCAAATCGCGATGATAAACAAAATACGACGGCCAAAGCGAGATCCCGGAGGCTGTACACGACGATGCTGACGAAGTTTGACTGCGTGGTAAAGGACGACGAAACCTACGTCAAAGCCGACTATAAGCAGCTTCCGGAACAGGAGTTTTATACGGCAAAAGGAAGGGGAAAGGTAGCAGATATTTTCAAGCACATGAAACTGTCAAAGTTCGCGAAGAAATATCTGGTTTGGCAAGCCATCTGTACCTGTGGCTTGAAAAGCAGTATTTTCATAGCTTCCGGGACTGTCAACCAAGAAATTTACGTGAAAGAGTGTTTGAATAAACGTCTGCTGCCTTTCCTGAAGAAACACGGTTGTTCCGTACTGTTTTGGCCGGATTTGGCGTCTTGTCATTATGGTAAAAAGGCCATGGAGTGGTACGCCGCCAACAACGTGCAGGTGGTTCCCAAGGACAAGAACCCTCCCAACACGCTAGAGCTCCACCCAATTGAGAAATACTGGGCTATTGTCAAGCGGAACCTGAAGAAGACCAAACAAATTGCTAAGGACGAGCAGCAGTTCAAGGCAAACTGGCTTTCTGCGACGAAGAAGGTGGACAAGGTGACTGTAGAATATCTGATGGCAGGGGTTAGGCGTAAGGCCCGGCAATTCGGATTTGGAGAAGCGGAAGCCTAACGAATATTTTTCCTGAATTTTATACTAATTAAACTTGAAAAAGAAATTTAATTTGATTTTTTAAATAAACGATTTCACCGATTTACACGCGTTTTCCCTTGACCAAATTTTGACCGTATCACCCTTTTCCTTGCCAGATCAAACACAAAACTTAGAGGCAAAAACGAATTCGAACTTGCCGGGGACATCACCCCGACCAGTTCAGTGCACCACTGCAGTGGCTTTATAAAATTTTTGGCCAAAAAGGTTTGAACTCAATCCATAAACTTTTGAAACCTGGTGTTTTTTCCAAGAAATTAACTGAAATGAAGTCGTTCCTCCTACGATGAAAACCTTGTGAGTAGAAATGTACCGAATATTCGGTCGACCGGATACTACCAACATATTTTTTTCAAAATTCACACAGTAAAGACTCTTAACATTTTTCATGTTGGATGATTTATAACATATCCAGAAGTAATGTGCTTCTGTAGATCGTGCTGGAGAATGCTGACAAGTATCGCCTTATACTTTGATTAAAGTTTATTCCAGATTTTCTTGGATATATCCGGGTTTTCCCACAAATTCAGTACAGAATACGAGATGAGTCAAATCTGGTCAGAATGCCTAGATATTTTAGCATTCGTAAAATGTTAGCCGGGTATACCTGGGAACTGTACGCCTCAATGATGCAGCACATGCATGTGGATGGATCCTTTCAAGGGAACTTAGATTACTCTTGGAGATCTTACCCAGTTATGCTCGTAGTGCTACCGATAAACAACTGCAACTTTAACCAATAGTGCAGAGGTATCAAGTAGCATAGAAAAGTAAAAATAATAGCGCGGAGTAATACCACAATACATCAACTTAATGGTCGCAGTGGACTCTCTCCCCAACAGGTAAAAAGGTCCCATACCACTTTGAAGATATTTTGCTTAAATTCGACCTTAATCTAATTAGATGTCAAATAATCAATTTCAAATTGCTTGCCTAGAAGCGGGAAGTCAACGGATGTCGATCAATAAGTATCAAGATTTGTAAAGCATTCGATCTTGCCATGAACTCTTGAAATCTAGGATAGACGAGAAACCCATACTTCAAGAAAATCTTATGTACATATTACATCGTTTTTTTAAGCGGCTCACCATATTCTTCCACACCGTCAACGATTTTTGGAACATGACTTTATTTTTCGGTTAAATGCATTACAGGTAACAATTACTACGTATAAAAATATTTGAGAATGTATGAGTCCTCGGCGCAAAGCATGACCTATCCAAAGCGGACTCTAAAAAAGGGCACTTTGTTCCAGATGAATCGTTTACTAACAGACTCAAAAACATGAGGGCAGTTAGAAGAAAAAAATAGAAGCAAATTTAAATAATCGCTTTTGTTTTTTTTTCTTAAAATTCGACAAAATATTCGACCGAATATTCATCTACTGAATAGTTGAAAAGGTCAATATTCGTCGATACCACTACTTGTAAAGTTATTCTTTTCTTATTTACTGAAGCAAGTAGTGCTCAAATAACCTGGAGCAGAATGGAATAATATCATTTGAACAGTTCTTGGCTTCAGCCCTGTGCATCACACACCCTCTATAAATATCCTGTACCTACAGCGCGCCCGAGAGCCAACGGACGGGTGCGAGAATTTTCCGAATAAAGAGGAGCAGCACTCTCCCTTTTTAATGGAAAACACCACGCACACACCGACAAGGAAAAACCAGTAAAGTGACGTTGAAAGTTTTATTTTCCATCATTCGAAAAAATTCAAGGCAGAAACAGGGAAAATTTTGTTCGTCACAAATAATCCCATTTTGGGGAAGTAGTTAAGTGCGTTTAAGTAGTGTAAAGTAACGATGGAAAGTCGGCGCGTTCGGGTAGCATAAAAGTTGAACCGGAAACGGCCGCCCAATGGCATAAATTGTGGAATACTGTTCAGCCATTCGCCCTTTTTCGACTGCTGACTGCAAAGGAATCCCCTTTTGCAAGTTATTCCTTGGATTTCCATTTTTCTACCAACACTACCACCACCACCACCTCTTGGATTTTGGTGTTCTACTGGCACTAAGAGAGGGGGTTATCCTTTCTTTCCTCGCGTATCATTGTCGTCGTCGTCGTTCTCGTAGTCGTCATGAACGGTGGCTGTGTACGTACTGTGTAGTTTCCCAATCCAGCCAGCAACAACGAACGAAAAAAGTAAAACACAGAAATGAGGAAAGATTTTTCCGACGGATTTTCCCCATGAGCTGCCTACCTATCCGAGGAGGAGTTAGTCAAATGAAAAATTCCGACTCACAGTATGGAATTTGAAGAAAAGTGTTTATCATCGGACAATTTTGCTACAGGTTCATCGATATTATGGTGCTGCATAGCTGTCGCCATTCTGCATTTAGGGAGATGGGAATAATTTTTGGTGCGTGTGTTGCTGTCGATGCCTGCCTGTGAAGTTATGTGGAGTTAACAGCAGGATCAAGAGAGTGGCCCCAAAAGTATTATTCTAATCGCCTTCATCTTGTCGTCTATCGAGTGGAATACGGGCGTTTCACCGTTCTCAATGCGGATTAGTCACAGTGAAGTAAAGGTTACTGGGGCGTAAAACCGCTCGGCCCTGAAGGGCGAAAAGATCTTACAATTGTAAAAATATTTTTTTCGCTATTGATCGATATTTCTAAGCTGCGTTAGTTTTGTTATTGTTGTCGAAATTCTCGCAGAGTTAATTCTCCTAAGCTTCTTAGGAGAATAAAGTGAAGGCAGTGTGTCAGTGTATCATCACCTTAAGAGAGATTCAGGAGGGGATTTGGAGCAAACAAGGAATATGTGGGCGTTAGAAGTGACACGATAAGTTTCCGTGCTATAGATATAAGAAAAAAATAAACGTCTTCTATGGAGGACTGTTCGGAATATGGCAATCCTCACCACCATCCACAACAACAGCAACAGCAACAACAACAACAGCCTCAGCATCATCGACATGGATTACAGCAACAGCAGAGCCATCATCATCAAAAACAGCAGCAGCAACATCATCATCACCAGGCAGCGAAACTGTCAGCTGCGCTCTCGTCTAATGCACTATCACATCATCAGGGACCGGGGCAAATCGTGGGAAGTAGTGCAACTTTGACCTGCGGGGGTCGCCGTTCGTCCTATGGCCACAGCCACTATCAACAGCAATTGGTTCCGCAGACCGTCAACTTCCACGACAGCCTTACGTTGGGCGATAACGTCTCGATAAGCAGCGGAAGTATTATCAGCAATCATTCGGGCCAACGGTATGTACCGGATCTGCACTACGGAACGCTGGGAAGTCGTGGCAGCACTCTGCATAGCGAACGGTACATCATCGACGATAGCAGCTGCATTCAGCCTCCCTCGCCGGCCCCCAGCAATGATCACTACGTCATGGGAATGCCGTCACCATCTCCTGCACCTCCCATCGCTAGTCACAACTATCCCACATCGGAACGGCATTACACGTTGCAGCAGCGCACGATGAGTCCTTCGAACAATCCAAGGTAAAATGAAAGTCCTCACAAATAAAACTAATAATGAAAGTAAATTGACCACAATAAGTTACCCTTTGCGGTCAAATTTCTTCAATTAACTATATGATGTTCCTACAAAAACTTTGCTTTTGTTTAATTTCAAATTTTGTTATACAACACTCAAAAGCTCAGCCTAAGAAAATTCGGTGCAAAACATTCACTGATTCGAATTTCACAAATTTAGCCTTGTTGAATGACTTGAAGTAGGTATCTAACTAGTTAGAAGAACTCTATTTTACCCTAAGATTAAAGAATTTTGAGAGACGCATTCAAATATCAAGACAACATTTAAAAAATATTACCATTACTTTACAGTCATGTTCGAATTAGAGATGTAGCAAATAGTGGTATTCGGCGAACGGCCGAATACCGAATATTGACCTTTTCAAATATTCGGCCGAATATTCGGTCGAATATTCTATTGAGTTTTTAATGGAAAAAAATCAAAAGCGATTATTTAAATTTTCTTCTATTTTTTCCATTTTATTGGCCCTCGTGCTTTGAGTCGATTATTTTCGACCAGGAAGAACATCAGATGACTTGTCGCTTCTAGAGTGTTAGGTTCCTGTGAAATCTGACGAAACAGGAACCAAGCAATTTGAAAGTGCTTATTTGATTACGAATTAGATGAAGATTGAATTTAAGTAAGATATTTCCAAAATAGTTGTTTACCTTATCCACATGGTCTGGAAATTAAGGACCATTTTTGAAAAAAAATTAAAAAGGGCAAATCTGAACGAAACCTAGACTTTATTCATAAACATACAAGAGGAAAAAGAAAGAAAAGGTATACACTACAGGTACCCCAAGAAGTTTTGCTGAACCATAGGTTTTTGATGATTGTGTAGCTCTTTCAACATTACTTGGATATTTCGTAAATTACCCAAAATGATTCAAAAAATTTGACAAGTCTGTTATTGAACACATTTAAATTATAAACATTCGACCGAATAAGTAGCTCAACCATTCGGTGAGCCGAATATTCGGCTTAACGGATTTTTGGCGATATAGTTCTAATTAAATTTAAAGAAAAAGCAAAAGGCCGCTGCAAACATTTGGGGATAGAAAAATACTACAAAAAAATGTCTAGCTGAAATCATAAAAATAAAGGTTTGAATGGAGAAAATTTTGAAACTAACAAATGCGTGAAGCATAACCATCATATACCCGCATATGGAAACGAGATTTAAAAGAAAAATCTTTCATTTGCATTTTGATGCATTTTAGCCCAGACTGATGACTGAATTTTAAAAATATTTATTTTAAGAAATTTGGTGATTGTCCGGAAAATTTTATACACCAACAGTTTAGAAGGACTTAAAGAAAAAAAAATACAGTAACGCTTATTTTTACATGCACAGAAAGTAGAGCTTTTCCCGGTTCATTTCCACCAAAAAATCAAATATTTGGTCGGTGACCACCCATAAATTAAATGTTCTATTTGAAGTTTTGAAAAATATACATATATTTTAAGTGTTTTTTAAATTTCAGTGGTCCTAATTCTCTTAGTTCTAAATTTCAATATTTTTAAATTGACCAGGCTACCAGGCTCAACAATCATATCAAAAACTTTGAAAAACTTATTTCAAACTTATTACAGAGCTATTAAAACGAAAAAAATTGCATCAAAATATCTTCTAATCCTAAAATTGAAAAATCAGCAGAAAAATCCTGTCAGCAGTCTGAGAGGGTAAAATAATCTAACAATAATAGAATTATCTGTCCATCATCTTTAGATATTCTGATTGTGGAAAAACTGGAGGGTATTTTATTAAATAAGCTCAATGATTAAGAAAATCAGTCAATACTAGAAAACGCTATAACTTTTTTGTGATAACGCTTATAGTGATGCGATCTGAAGTCGAAACGTTTGTCTTAATTCAGGCTTTTGAAAAATTAAGAAAATCAAAAGTAAACGATCTATTGAAAACAAAATTTAATGAGAATTCAGTTTTTATACTTCTCCTGAGTCAAATGTCTCAACATCCCATTTGCACTTCAGACTAAAGGCAAGACACTACAGCAGTTTAATCTTGCTTTAATTTTGCATGTTTGATAAAATGATCATTCTAAACCAGGTGTGTTTTATAAAACGTTTTATGTCTATTTTTAAGCCCAATTTCAGTAATCTTCCTGTACACTGTGATTCTCCAATTTTATTAAAAGAGTAAGCATTACTTTTAAGGTAAAATAATCCTAGCTTCTACAGTTTTCAACCCACTATATTGTTATAATAAACAGTTGAATTCTTTGTTTTAAAATGAATTTGAAAATATTTAGGATTTTTTTAAATGGATGAATCTAGCCTAAAACTGTGATAAATTTCAAATTATTCCAAAAAATGCGTTTCTATCTTTTTGTCGATCTTATATTTACAAAAATCCACAGTAAGTAAGATTTATCATGTTTTGTTCTTCCCATACTTATTTTAGTTATTCATTTGAACACTGCACTTCTTCTTTATTATTTATTAGCATTAACGTAGCGTAAAAAATCGTAATTTCTACAATTTTTTACCAGTTGTGGCAAAAATCTCTAGAAGTTATTGATTTGAATTAACCATAGAAATCCATGAAAACTAAAAAAATAAGATGCAAAAATCCGAAGATTTACGGATTTCAGTGCAATTTTACTTTTAACTAAATACTATATTTTGAATTCTATTTAAAACTGGTCCGTTGAGATTTGTTTAAATTTTAGTCTGACGTTAAAGAAATTGAAAACTATTATAAACGAGTGGTATCATCAATAATTTTATTTTTTTTTCTCAAATGCGTACCTATTCATATGCATCTGAGCATACAAATATTGTGGAATTAATTCAAAGAACAAGTTTGATAAAAAAGATTTTTTTTTTTAATATTTTGTTGGAAACCAATCAAAGGATGTTGGATTGTTGTTATTCATGTATGTATATGTACACTGTATCAAAAAATTGTCCGTACAGCACGTACCTTGAAATCCAAACAATCAAAAAGTGCACTTTTTCAGTCAATAAAAATACTACATTTACATCATTCGCTGCAGAAACTAGTCCTTTTTGTAGATCAGTATTAAAAATGTTTATGAATTAAACCTTAAAAATAATCCAATTCATTTTGTATGTAAAGTCCCAAAAACGACGTCAAAAAATTGTCCATACAATGAGGTTTTTGTCAAATATTAGTCAATTAAACAGTGATGTGTCAGTCTGTCAAACGCAGAAACGTGAAATGAATCTCAGCAAAGACAATTTCCAGTGGTCTGAGCGATAAATACGGTAAAATGAACTTTATTGAGCATAAATCAGTAGATTTCAACAATTTGTGGATTAAATTAACAGGAAAATGTCTGCTCCTCACAAAAAAAAACCCGTCGACATCCGGAAACTGATTGTTGACCTGAAGAATGACGGTAAAAGCTTGTCCGAAATTGCAAGTATAGTAAAACGGCCACGATCGTCGGTTCAGCAGACTTTAAGAAGACTTACTCTCTGGAGATTACTCGTATAAGCTGTTGGTTGATTTGATCGTATTTCCGGATCAGAACCAAACAATCATATTTATATTCCTGTAGATGCGTAAAATGACTGATAAACCTATTTATTTTTCTCCATGAATGAATGTCAAGTTTCCGGTGCCATTTGCGCTGAAAGCGCTCCACCCCCGCTGAAAGCCCCACCACCCCATGGCCACCACCGTGCTTAACTGTTGGTCGCAAATTTTTCGGATCCAATTCGGTATTTGGATTACACCATACTCATACTTGTCCGTCAGACCCAAAAATATCAAATTTGCTTTCGTAAGTGAATATGACGATCTGCCAGAACTCTTCTAGTTCCAGGACATACTTTTGAGCGTATTCCAGCCGCTTTTTCTTATTCTTAGCAGATATAAACGGCTTCTTACGAGCAACACTATCTCGGTATTTTTTCTCATGAAGTATGTTCCGTACCGTTTGAGGATTAACCTGTATGTTTTTAAAATTCTACAGGATGTCAGCTTGTTTCGGGGCACTGGTTTTAGGATTCTGTCTGATTTCCCTGACAATGATGCGGTGGGGACGATCCGTAAGCTTCAGTTTGCGGCCTCTTCCTGGAGTAGTCTCCAGGGAGTTAGTCTTCTTAAAGTTCTGAAGGACATACTGAACCAACGATCGTGGCCGTTTTACTATACCTGCAATATCGGACAAGCTTTTTCCGTCATTCTTCAGGTCAACAATCAATTTCCGGATGTCAACGGGTTTTTTTTTGTGAGGAGCAGAAATTTTCCTGTTCATTTTTGTGGATTTAATTAACAGAAAAATGTCTGCTACTCACAAAAAAATACCCGTTAACATCCGGAAACACGAAAATCTACTGATTTATGCTAAATAAAGTCCTTTTACCGTATTCATCGCTCAGACCACTGGAATTGTCTTTGCTGAGATTAAACTCACATTTCTGCGTTTGACAGACTGACACATCACTGTTTACTTGACTAATACTTGACAAGGTCTCAGTGTACGGACAATTTTTTGACGTTGTTTTTGGGACTTTACATACAAAATTAAATGGATTATTTTTAAGGTTTAATTCATAAACATTGTTCAAACCGATCTACAAAAAGGACTAGTTTCTGCAGCGAATGATGTAAATGTAGTATTTTTATTGACCGAAAAAGTGCACTTTTTTATTGTTTGGATTTCAAGGTACGTGCTGTACGGACAATTTTTTGATACAGTGTATCTTTAAATTCTATTAAACCAGAATTAATTTTCCAAGATAAACACATATGAATGTAAATTTAAGTTACATTTTTAAAACACCAATTAAAACGACGATATTCCAAATTATTATTATTTCAAGTATAAATTTCATATCAAATTTTATGTTTCAGAATGATAAAGACTTGAATAAATATGAAAAAAATAAATTTTTAAAGAAAAACATTACAATTCCATTGCACTGGAATAATTTTGCAGATTGAAAATTTATAAATATAGACTGTAAATCTCCAAAAAAAAATAATCGTATGGGGACTCCCCGCGCAAATATTTTAATTTTGCCTGGAAATGACTCAGAAAAGGCTTTATTTTCAATTTCTGAAATAATAGAGTTACTGTTTTTTTTTTTCTTTTAAATATCTTCTAGAATTACACCGTGGTGTAGGATAAAAATCTATATATATAAAAATGAATTTCTGTCTGTCTGTCTGTCTGTCTGTCTGTCTGTCTGTCTGTCTGTTCCCTATAGACTCGAAAACTACTAAACCGATTTACGTGAAACTTGGCAGGTGGAGGTATTGGAGGCCGGGAAAGGTTCCTATTATGGTTTGGGACCCCTCCCCCTAACAGGAAGGGGGGAGGGGCCTCTCAAATAAATGACCATATTTTGCATAACTCGAGAACCAATCAAGCAAATGGTATCAAATTTGGCATGAGGTGGTATGTGGGAACGGGGAATATTTCAATAAATATAAGGTACCCCTCCCTCCTCTCAGTGGGGTGATGGGAAGGGGGGAGGGGGCTACCTTACAATTTTTCATATAACTCGAAAACTATTCAAGATATTGGAACCAAATTTGGCATGGGAAGATATTTTGATACGAAAAATATGTCAATGATTATATGAGACCCCTCCCTCTTTACAGTTGAAAGGGGGAGGGACCTCTTTCATATTTTTTAAATAACTCAAAAACTAATAAAGCAAATGGAACCAAATTTAGCATGGGAAGGTATTTGGATACGAAAAATATTTCTATGATTATTTGAGACCCCTCCATCTTTCCAGTAGGGAGATATAAAGGGGAGAGGGGCCCTCTTTTTAATTTTTTACATAACTCAAAAACTAATCAAGCAAATGGAACCAAATTTGGCATGGGCGGATATTTGGGAACGTGACATGTTCTAATGATTGTTTGAGACCCCTTCCTTCTTCCAGCGGGGAGAAAGGAAAGAGGGAGGGAAGTTTCATATAATTTTTATTGCATAGCATAAGAACTACAACAACAAATGGAACCAAATTTGGAATGGAATGATATTCGGGTACGAGAAATGCTTCTATGAATATTTCGTATCCCTGACTCCTTCGAAAAGTAGGAGGAAAGGGGGAGAAGAGCTCTCACTTACAATTTTCAGTATAACTGGAGAGCTGATCGAGAAATTGAACCATATTTGGCATGTGAGGGTATTTGGATACGAGAAATGTTTCTATTATAAATTGAACTCCGCCTTTTTTCAACGGAAGGATATAAAGGGGGAAAGGGGGGTTTCCATACAATTCTTTTGCATAACTCGAGAATTAATAGAGCAAATGAAATAAAATTTTGTATCAAAAAGTATTTGAGAACAAAAAATACTTTTATGAATATTAGGTTCTCCCCCCACCATTCAATGGGGAACACGGAAGGGGGATTGTACTTCCTTTCAAGTTTATGCATAACTTAAGAATTTACAACGCAAATAATACCAAATTTGCCATGGGATGGTATTTTAATACGAGAAGATTTTTTATGACAAACAATTCCTTTCTTGCAGTGGGTAATAGAATTGGGAATAAAGGAAGGGAAGAGAAAAGCTTACACTTAACTATTTTCTTCCTAGAAATGGACAAAACTTCACATTGAAAATCATTTTGGTATGATTCTATGATTATCTGACACACCATCCTCCTTTCAGTGAGCAAGTACATAGGAGGAGGGAGGTGAGCCCATTACAATTTTGTTAGCATTAGTTCTCAATTTATGCTAACGAAGCCAACAAATGAGGGTTTTATATAAATTTTGTTGTTAAGCTTAAAAACTTATCAACCAATGGAACAATATCTGATACAAGACGATTTTTGGGAACGAATAAAATGGGTATTATTATTTAAAATCACCCCACCATTCAGGGGGGGGGGAAAGACGGGGGAGGGCTCTCTTATCAGTTTTTAGCATAAATCCAAAATATATCAAGCAAAAACAACCATATTTTATCAGTTGGATTGTTTGCGTACGATTTATTTGAGACCCTTCTTTTTAAGGGCGAAGCTTAAAGGAACATATTAAAATAAACAGATCTTTAACACAAATTCATAGTTCAAGATTCAGAATATAAGTTTAAGTTATTTTTGAATTGCAATCCGCTACTCCAGCTGCAGATCTCATTTTATAGCGGTTGCTTATGAATTATGTTATAATTTGATTTAAAATAATGCCAACAAAACAATAAACATTTGAGTGAATTCTGAAAATATCATTCGATTTTAAAAGGTGTAGCAAAGCACACCGGGTCAGCTAGTGCAATATAAAGTTCATAGGTGATATCATTAAGCCAAACTTTCATACTACATACATCTATTGCTCATTTTTTATATTTTCTATGAGAATCAAAAACTTTAAAATACTATCTCACGATGTGAGAAACTATGTCATGATCATTTTTTTATCATTAATTGATAACTTTATTACATTATATTAAAATAAAAATTGAATAATTGTTGGGGTATACAAATGTTGCATCTAATCCTGTTTTTGCATGATGTCTAGTTTGACGGTATATATAAACTTCTTGATAATAAGTACAGAAAACAGAAATTGTAGTTAAAGAATTATTATTATTGACGTTTGATTTTTTATATTTCTTTATAACTTTTCAACCTTTCAATTTTCCACCTATCAATTTTCATTTCTGTCTTAATCACTTTCTAAATAGAATAAGAATTTGGCGATATTGCATAAACTTAAATAAGGAGAACTTTTCATAAAACTTTGCAAATTACTAATAAGTGGTATTTTGCGTGTGGTCCGTCAAAAATATTTTGAAAATTCGACCTAAAATCCCAAAACAATTCGAAGCCGCAGGTTTAATGACCCGAAATAATACTTAAAGGGACTGTTTTGAGATATACACTGAGTGCATGCTTCAAAATAGCACTGTATTTTTCAATGAGTCTTAGTTCCGGTGCGTTGACATAATATAGGGTTAGTTGCCCTACTTTAAGCGGTGGTTTTTCAATATTCATGTTTTTCTTATAAATGGATGGGAGGTTTATATCTTTCAGCCAATTCATTTATAGTTCACGATCTTTTCTGCAAGTTTCAATGAGGATTTTCAGCATAGGATTCGTCGTTATTGAAAGATTTGCAAAGATATGGATGATCAAAATTCCCATCTTTAAACCTACTGTTCCTATTTTGGTACTAAATTGGTGCCTTACATTGGACCTAGAAGTAAAATTCCTATAAAATGCATGATTTTTCGAAAATAAATCTACAAATTCATGAAAAATGTAATATAAATAGTAGGGGAGAGTGGGGTATCGTGGGCCACTCTGAATATCTCAGATGTGTGCTGAGATAAAAATCTCAATCCAACTGTCATCGTCGTTTTGAGTAAGCATGTTTTTCTATATGTTGTTGACTTGAATACGCATCATATGCTTCTTCAATTTATCAAGTTTAAAAAAGTTTAGAAAATTTACTCACATAATTAAAAATGCATCCGCTAATTGCATCGATGGGGAACCTAAAATTCATAACAAAAATATGCTCATACGCTTATGATCTTAGTTTTGTCATGTTCTTTCACATGGAAAAGAAATTTTTGATGAAACATCAATAAGTCACACAAACGCAACCAATTTGCAAATCATAGCTTGTGGGGAATCGTGGGCCACACATCTTGGACCACCTATATTTTTATGTTTTTAGTTTTTATACATATTCAGAACTTAAAATACGTTTTCCTTTTCTGAAAAGTTTTCTTATGCCAAATGAAAAGTTAGGAAAAATATTTTGTCCATCATAAATAAGAAATTTTTCCAAAACGTTCGCGAGCCAGGTTTCGGAATCTATGCGATCATACACAGCTCTCTTTTTTATTTCATCATCTTAAATTGCTTTAAAATAACGAAATGAATTAGGAAATCACTGTTTTGGGTCAACTCATAAACTTTGCATGTTACTTGGTCAATTTGGTGGTTCACGATTCCCCACCATTTTTCAAAATTCAAAAAATATTGTTTTTTTTTTATACAGTCAGAATTTGGGGAAAGTAACTTATAAAAAACTTTAAAAAAATACCTTATGATACCTTGAAAATGTAGAAAACCATACCTACTATTTTTTATTTTCATTTTATCTTTTACAATAAAGAAGTTATGGAACATCGAAAAAAGTGGCCCATGATTCCCCACTCTCTCATATATAAAAAAGCAATTTCTGTATGTTTGTTTGTTTGTCCTCTATAGACTCAGCCGTTTTAAGAGCTAGAGATCTGAAATTCGGCATGGATGCTCATTAGGACCAGGAATGATGAAAAATGTTCTCAAATTTTCGGATGACCCCTTCTGAAGGAGGTCGATATGGGC
This sequence comes from Uranotaenia lowii, assembly GCF_029784155.1. NCBI lineage: Eukaryota > Metazoa > Arthropoda > Insecta > Diptera > Culicidae > Uranotaenia > Uranotaenia lowii. Next base: position 255,890,633 of record NC_073693.1, read on the forward strand.
TTTATTTTTCGTCGGATTGTGTTGAAAATTTGCTCATGAGTGTTTTGAAAGACGAGCACCCGGTTGCAGGTGTCAAATTTTGTGTAAGGGATCTGCCAAAAGGGTCGTTCATATTAACTGTTCGCTGTTTTTGCGATTTTGACGTTATTATACATCGTATTCTGATGAAAATTGGTACACGATAGTTTTGAGTGAAGTGCAATCGATTTGAGGTATCAAATTTAGTGTAAGGGGTCGGCAAAAGGGATCGTCCATATTAACTTTTTAATATCTTAGTAATATTGCCGTTTTTTTTACATCGGATTGGGATGAAAATTTGTACAAAGGAGTTATTAGGGACAAACAATTGATTTCACAAATCCAAATTAAAGTCAGGGGTCGGCCAAATGGGTCGTCCATATTAACTATTCACTGTTAATGCGATATTGTCGTTATTATACATAGGTTTCAGATGAAAATTGATACACGGTAGTTTTGAGGGACAGGCAATCGATTTCAGTGTAAGGGGCCGGCAAAGGAGGTCGTCCATATTAACCTTTCAATATTTTTGCAATATCGTCGTTATTTGACATCGGATTGGGATGAAAATTTGCACACGGTATTTTTCAGGGACGGACAATCGATTTCAGATGTCAAATGTTTTCCAGGGGTCGACGAAAGGGGTCGGCCATATAGATTATTTTTTCACTGTTTTTAGTAATATTGACGTTGTTATGCAATTAATGGCTTTGAAAATTTGCACACGGAAGTTTTGAGGGAAGGGCAATCGATTTCAGATATCAAAGATTGTACGAGAGGTCACCGAAAGGAGTTTAACTTTTTGCAATAATTGCGTTGTTATGCAACGATCGAGTCGAAATTTATACACGGGGATTTTTGGCGCATTTAATTGAATCCTGATTTCAAATTTAGTAGCAGACGACATAAAAAGTGATCGTCCAATATTTTTGCAATTCATACAAACTGTTCATGACATATTCCAAGTTTGAAGCGAAACGGAGTTCGTATGGGATCAGCTAGTCACTCATAAAAAATCAAGAAAAAAAATTTAAAAAAAAATTTTTTCATCGAAATTTATCAACAGATTTTAAATCGTATTTTGAATCGCATAAAAAAAACCTTTTATGATTATTTTTATGAAACTTGCTCAGAAAATTTCGATTTGGATGCATAAATAAAAAAAAATTCTAACACAATTTGTATTTTTAAGTGTGATTTGAGAATGAAAATGAGAATAAACCCGGGCCAAGTCCGGGCTTTTCCAACGAAATCCGGGCAACCGGACCGGACTGGATATCCGGGCAAACCCGGATATAACCGGGCAGTCTGCAATCTGACGTCACAACGTTTGCGAAACAATTTTTTCGTATATTGTTTCTAGATTTTACAGTTCATATCGCATATTGAAAAAAAAATATACCCCTCCTAAGTTCAAAACTTAATTCATAACAATTTGAAATCAAAAGTATTTTTAATGAACAAATAGTTATCGAAATATAAGCAAAAGAAATCGTGATGTCACATCGCGCCTCTTTTTTCACTTTTAAGTTTTTTTACAAAACCGCATTTTTCTGCTTTTCTATTCGATCAAATTTTATGAAAATTTCAGGAAATTATCATTTCATTAAAACCAACAATTCGCTGTTTTTGTTTTTTTTTTAATGTTGATTTAAATTTGTTTTAGAGCTATTTAGTTTCGTGACGTCACAACGCGCCATTTTTTTAAGCAGGGTTTTGCAAAGCGCTGTGACGTCACGAAATTTTATTATCAGCTACATGAAATAAATCAAAATATAATCTTAAAATTAATGCTCAATTTACTAAAAATGCTCAAAAACTCAATAAATAATGTGATTTGGTGATGAAATCGATCTATTTATACCCAAAAAATTAAGGGAATTGAATCTAATTGGCTCATATAAGCAGATAAGGTCTGCAACACTGCGCACATCCATTTTATTCGAAACTTATTTATGCGCTGATGTGAATATTATTTAAAAAAAAAAAACTTATGCTAGGAAATATTTATTTGTAAAAGCGTTGAAATATGTTCCTGAATCTTTTCAATATTTAATTGCAAAGGAAAGGAAAAATAAATGATAATTTCAAAATCCTACGATCTATTAAAAGTTGATTTATGGACACTAGAGTGCCTAAATCAGCCAACCTATGAAATGCTAAAATAGATCCCAGGCCTAGCACGAAGTCCAGTAGTTAATTTGGGGGATCGGACCACGGGAATAGATGGCGCAATGAGCCTAAAATTTTTATGGAATTGTGAGAAATTATTCTTGGAAAAAAACATGAACACCCAGTTTTGCACCAATTTCTGAAGTCCCTATCGGGTGATTTATTTTCATTATAGTCATTCACAAAGCTTTCGTTATAATAAACATTTTATCCCAAGGTTCCATTTCGATAAGGGTTATGGTAAAAAAAAAATATTGAGTTTCAAAAATAAGCTCCTGATGGATCAATTACAAAAAAATACATCGTTAATCGTTAATCGACGCTTTTATATCTGAAGCTTAATAACTGTTTTATGATAACTTTTATCGAAATACGTTCCTTAGATGAAATATTGTTATAATTTAGGCTTTAAAGCACTGGAATAAAACGAAAAATCGGTTAATAAGGACAAAAATTATTGGTGAAAAATTGTTTAAAAGGTTTTTTGTTCATCTCGAACAAATTCTGCTCAATTCTATACAAACTTAAAGTTTTCTGCGCGACCCCTTTTGGTAGTATAGTCTGGCCCTAATTTTGCATGGAGCCCTGTGCTAGTACCTTCATAGTTCAATTTTGTTATTCAGTTAAAAGAACCTTCGTGGGATTTTATGTGAATACGGGGTTCGATTTGGATTTTCAAGCAACATATTCTTTGAGGTGGAAGCTTCAATAAAGGACACTTTTTTTAAATAATTTTATGAGAAATTTATTTTCCTTTAAATTCTTATGAATTTGTGCGAAAGAAAAGGTTTATCTATAGAATTAACCATGTTCAAAGATTTTTTTTAATCTCATTGCATTTATTCCATAGATGCTTAGTTATTTTGTTAGAGCATAATATTAGCAAGTAATAGAAGCTATAAGTCCGTTTTTTCATTCTTATATAGAAGAACTCGATCTTGAACTTGATGATCTTGATTTTTTCAAACCACAGATAACTACAGTAGTTTTTCAATTTTATCACTGACCGATTTTATCAATACTCGCCAAATTCACGCTCGATTTGGTTTTAATGCAAACGGGTGGAATTTGGTTTGCTAAAGCGGTTTGCTCATCCCTGCTTTAGATCAACTAACGAATGCTTTAACAAATTATATAAAGCATGATTCACGCAAAATCTGGACGCATTAAAAAGGATCTATCTCGGAGCTATGTAAACGAAATAAAATTTTTTTGTACTTAAAATGTAGGGCTTTTATTGCACTTTAGAGAAAAAATAATAAAAAATATATTCCGATTTTGTTTTGATGAATTTTCGAACTTTTCGTCGAGTACCACTCATTATAGTTTGGACACCCTATTTGCTGACCTCAGCGGCCATTTCGTTGCACAATCTCTTCATCTCTGTTGCATCACGAGTCGTCCTACCATTCTTCGTCATCTTCTGCTTGACAATTGCCCAAAATTTTTCAATAGGTCGGAATTGAAAACAGTTGCGTGGGTTGATGTCCTTTTCGACAAAATGCACCCCGTTGTCCACTGTAGCCATTGTACCATTGTAGTACCTCTTTGCTGTAGTGGCAGCTTGCCAAATTTGGCCAAAACTTTACTGGTCCTTTGTGAGATCTAATGTATGGAAGATGGCGTTTTCTCAGGCACTCCTCCTTGTTTTTCTCGGAGTCCATGGTCTTGTTTGTCACAAAAACCGGGGTGAACTTGCAGGGGACATCGCCCCGACCAGTGGCTTTTAAAATTTTGGCCAATAAACTGCCCAAAATCCATCTTCACGTACGTTTCGTCATCTATGAGGATGCATCCGTCGTACTTCGTTAGAACCTTGTTGTATAACTTCCAGCCACGTCTTTTGACTACTACTACTACCTGCTTCAATGTCCGGTTTAGTTGCTCACTGGCCCGATAAGATCGTATTTCTTCACGCAGACGACTTCTTCTGACGGTGCACCTGTCGGCATTGAATTTCTTGGCGATGTCATAGTCCGACTACCCTGTGTTTTCCTTGATCGTTCAAAACACCTTCAAATGCAGTTTCCGATCCTTAGTTCCACTATGGCGCTCTACCGATCGATAGTATGCATCTCACGGAAACGTTTGAGAACGCTGCGACCGGTCAGTTTGACCATGGTATGGTATAATAAACAGTAAGCCCAGATTTAAGATGCTCCCTGCTTTATATCAGTTTTCGGATCGTTCGATGCCCTGTTCAACCCCCCACCAATCCCCTTCAATAGAGTTAAACTATTTTGATTGTTCGAATATATATAATAAAAAAAAATTGCACATTTTTAACACCTTACCTCGTACCATTTTGAACGGATACTAGAACTTCTCTGCAATTAAAGTGTACTTATCTTTCTCCCTAAATGACTTCGTGACATTTTCAACTTTAATGTATAAAAATGGTTCACAAATGTAATTAATTATCTTTTGCATTTCGGTTTTTTTTTTTCAGATATAGACACAGTTTAACAGAAAATTATCGAGACATCTCACCCCAATGCGAACGGTATATACCTCCACCTGCACATTTTCTCAACTCAACAAACCCACTAGGGGCAACGGACAGTTATGGTTATCTTAATTCGAATATACACACTCCCGTTAAACGTTACGTTCCAACACCGCCACCTCAAGAGCCAACCTATCAGCCCCAAACTCAACTCATGACTGCAATACTGACGCAAACTGCTGCCACCACATCTCAACAACGAAATAACCATTTGACGAGCACTTTGCCGTACAGATTCCGGGTCAAATCCTGTCCGAATGAGCAAACCATTTCGCCACCACAGGGATTCGATACTTCCGATCATTATGCAACACCACCTCGTGTTCGTCCCCTGAAATGCCCGTCTTCCCTTACAGCAAGTTGCTCGGCACCGAGTTCAGCGCTTTCTTCCCAAGCCGTCAACTCCGGAAGACAGTCTCGGCAAAGCCAAGAGTATTTGATTGCTCGCACTCCGAGTGCTGAATTTCTCGAGCATCCAACATGCAGAGTCTCGACGCCTGTGAGCGTAATGAGCGAACCCAATGGCAGTACATCATGTCTTCACTGTAACACATTGCGTCGAACGACAGGAGTTCATCAAACAACACAAACCAGTGGTCCCATTAGTCCGCAGCCTCTGTCCATGTCATCCACAACAGAATCCACCGGTCGTCAATCGCCCATGAGTCCGGCATCGATATCATCTACCATGGCTGCCGCTCAATCATCCAACAGTTTGCATCAACAATCATCGCACAACCTTCAGCTACAAACACAGTACCATCAGCAACAGCAACAGCAGCAGCAGCAATCTAACAGCATGATGAGTACAGCACAATCACAGCCGCAGATCGCACCCGATCATTACAGCTCTTTGGAAACGAGAGACATTTCCACCATACCCAGAAATCATGCCAAACAGCAACCACATCAGCAATCGACCACCAACTCATCTGAGCAAAGTATTCTGACCAATAGTAACAGCCGTTCGCTACTCATACCGTATCAACAGCCAAACATCTTATCGCAACCAATAGCTACAACGCAACAGCAGATCCAACCACCAACTGCTGCACAATCTATACCACCGTCACAGATTTTACCGCAACCAGCACCTCAGCAGCCCCAACCTCAGCCTCCACAACCACAGATAGCACCGGTGGCCATGCCTGGTCCTTCCGTACAACCGCATTCACCTCCCGTGAGCGATTCGCCAGCATCAACACTGCAACGAAATGCACAACAGCAAATATTACGTCCGATCGGGCCAAACATGTCCCGCAAGCAACGTATCAAGGAGTACATGAGACACGAAACAGCCAAATTTTTCGGAGTTGATAATTTTAACGAGGAGTACGAACGACACAAGTGGGAGGACCGGCAGAAGCGTTTTGCTATTCGCCGTTTTGGACAGCTGAAGGATGAGTACGACTTCAGCTATCGGAACAACAATGCCAGCAATAATACAGCGGAAGAGCACAACGCACCACAGGTGGACAGGCCTGATGTACTACCAGCGCAAAGTCAAGACGAACGCGATACGGAGCAGAGCCGTCGACAGCGTTCGAATCCACACTATAGCCACGATAATGAAACTGATGGCGTAGTGATTAGGACCGAAAGAAAACCATCGGTTCCGACGGTCATTTGGAATGGAATATCTTTCATTGTTCAAAGTATAACACGGAAACGGTTGAGGAAACCGAAGCAGTGGTCACGAAGTTTTGCTCCAGCGCACGTTGAACTCACAAGTGAAGATAACGATCTATGCGATGGTCTTCAACCAATTCAAGATGAAGAAACTTTTTTTGATACGCCTGCTGCTCAAATTGTTCCTCAGCTGAACCAGGGCCCGGTTATCGACAACTCAAGACAGTTGTTTGTGTCCGATGGTGACCGTGGGATGGGAGGGGCTGCCGGCAGTGGCATCATCAACGGGTGGCGTACCCGTTCGGCTGAACTACAAGGACAGGCCCGAGAAGCTGCCTCCAATACGCTCGGCCAGAGGATATCCTCACACATATTGGATGGCGTTTTGGACAATTCCGTAAGGCCGATTTCGAACAAAATAAAGTTGCTTCGACCAAATCTGCTGGACGATCGCTACGATTATCGCCCGTTCTTCACCTACTGGATAAACTCGGTGCAGATACTGGTGCTCGTTATTTCCCTAATTTGTTACGGATTCGGACCAGTTGGCATAGGAATGGAATACAAAACGGCACAAGTGCTGGTAACCAGCTTAAGTTTACAACAGGTATGATTCGTTTGTGGTCCTTCTATGAACCTAGTTTGATTTTTCGATTTCATTTTCAGGTTCATCATCAAGAAACTCGGAATGTGTGGATTGGACTGAAAAACATTGACATAGTTCATTTAGGGGCAAAATACGGAGCGTGTATGCGACGAGATTCCCGCATATCTGAGGTCGCAACAAAAACCCGAAAACTAGAGCGAGAAACAGCTTGCTGTATTCGCAACGATGATTCCGGCTGCGTGCAAAGCTCACAGGCAGATTGTTCTATGCGTGGCCTTTGGCCAACAGTAAGCTATTGTTATGTTATCTTAAAATTTCACTCTTCAACACCTTTCACTTATCAATTTCAGAAAACGATAGCTACATGGAAGAAATGGTCTCCAGGTGAGTCCGGCCCGGGAGGCCGCATTTCCGGCAGCGTGTGCGGTCTTGATCCCAAGTACTGCGATGCGCCGGCTTCCATAGCGCCCCACGAGTGGCCAGACGATATCACCAGGTGGCCGATTTGTCGGAAGAACAATCAATTCTCTCAGAGATTCCGCTTCAAGGATCACACTGCCGAGCACATGGTGTGCGAAGTGATCGGGCATCCGTGCTGTATCGGAATATACGGCGAGTGTCGCATCACTACCAGGGAATATTGTGATTTCGTCAACGGGTACTTCCACGAGGAGGCGTCACTTTGTTCACAGGTGAGCGAGTCTATCGATTACGACCGCCGATAAATACTTTCACTAATTCAACCTTTCTTTCTTCAAGGTTTCCTGCGTGAACGACGTCTGCGGCCTGTTCCCGTTCATCGCCAGCGGCTATCCGGATCAATTTTATCGTCTTTTTACGTCGCTTTGTCTACACGCAGGCATCATACATCTAGCAATCACCGTTGCCTTTCAGCATTTGCTGATGTCGGATCTGGAGCGGCTGATCGGGCCCCTGCGGATGGCGATCCTCTACATCGGATCGGGCATTGCCGGCAACCTGACCAGCTCCATTTTTGTGCCATACAAAGCTGAGGTAGGTGCTGGGTGGCTGGGTTTTGTTTTTTTTTTTTTTTTTTTTCATGATACAAACAAGATCATATGTTTGTATGCAAAATTATTATTCTTCTTCCGAGATCGAGATCATGCACTGATAGTGTTTTCGTTTATTATCCACCGGCACGGAGGCAGTGGCAAACTTTATAAACAATCATAAAAAACAAAATCGTCGCCCGGGACTATGCATATAATAGCGTTTTCATTCTCTCCACTGGCACGGGGGCAAACTTTTTCTAACAATTTTCAGAACAAACAGATTCCAGCAATTTTCGTCCTATTTTCGTCCTGCCAATCCTTCTGATTTTATACCTTCAGGATAATTTACTTTATGAGCGTCAATGTGGTTTCCGCTCAGGCTCAAGGCTCATCACAACCAGGCTTCCGAAAAGTACAGCTTTGCTATGACAGCTTTTTTCTTGCCAAACAAACTGTCTCGGTTTTCCTTACCACTCGGTTCGCTGCTGTACCGTCGGTAACGAATCGTAATGCTTCGGCTACATCGCACACGTGCGAGAACCCAGGCTGAATCTGAACAATCTGCTCAAAGCATGCGTTGCCGAAAGTGTTGTGCTTTAAGCTGTAGCGAACCCAACCGACAGTTCGGTTTTCATCCCCCCATCCTCCTGTTTCGAAAATAATTTCATCCTAACTGTCGGCTGCAGGGCGTGACAGTTTTTGCAGGACTGTCACGGGTGACTGTAGTGCCCATACCGTACCCATGCCCGATCGTATGCGCTGCTGCTCGGATCGAATAGATCGAACGAGCCATATATTTACACCGAGCAGCAGCATACCACCGAGGCGTAACGCGATGTGTGGTGCCGGTGCAGGTTAGGCGGAAAGGGCTGGGGAGGGTGATTGGGGTGATCACCACCCGCAGTAGCTTCAAGCAAAAGGAAAATACGTTCGTTCGAAATCAACTCAGCCCGAGCGAATCTCGGCTACAGTCGGACGGAGTGAGTAGTGAGTAGTACTGTCATGCGAAATTCAACGCATTGAAAACTGTCACGAAGATTTTCCTAAAACTGTCACGAAGCTTAAAAAACTTTCATACCCACGAACAAACTCTCGCATGAGGTAAAACAAGCCATCGCTGTACATCGCCCGACCGCTCCTTTTAAAACTGTCGGGGAAGAAATATTCGGGAAGCTTTCATCGAGGTGCATGTGCGACATTCGCAAGAATACTGTCGTTCGCCAGTACTTTTCGGAAGCCTGATCACAACTGCAACCTCTGATTTGTTTATTGAAATCTATTGCGCACTCAAGGCCAAAAAGCATACTGGCCTTCTAAATAAAAAGCTCGTAAAAAGCTTAATGTAAAATAGAAAGTAATATGCGATGTTAAACGGTTTGAAGAGTGACCTCCGACATTTCGAAGTAGGAGAGCCACAAGGAAGTAATGGAGGTCCTCTGTTGTTCCTCATATACATGAATGATTTGCCATTCAATCGTTGAAAAGTGAAGTAACCTCAGCATGCGGCCTGTAATGGAAAATTAATGGCTTCGTACCTTGCAAACAACTCGCGATTATGTACCATGCGTTTGTTTAATCTAAATTTCAGTACTTGGTATTTATCTGGAAAGCTGCTACCAAAACCAAGCTGAAGCCCTTACAGATAGCTCGAAACCGTTGCTTAAAGGCTGTATACAAGCGTCCGAGATTATGTCCGACCAAGAATCTGTACATCGAAGCTGATAAATCTAATCTTCCAATCAATGCATTGAGGGAAATATAAGCTGTATCGATTATTCACAATCATCTGTATAACCCAATCGGTCATCACAATCAAACTTACGACCACCCTGATCACAGATATCCAAGACAACCCACCTCAGTATTTGCCAAAAAAGCATTCACCTATTACGGTAAGACTTGCTATAGCCGATTACCTGAAAACATACGTACAAGATATTTTTCTCCAGCTTCCAGCTTCTTCTGTTCGAAAATTATCTTGTATGAAAGCCAATTTGGCTTTGATAAACGCCCTAGAAGCAACAAGCCATTTGATTTCTTTTCAGCTATTGGTGACATTTTGAAAATCAGAGAGACCCCTACTTGAAAAAGATCTTGTAAGTTGTGATACGTCATCTGGTTGAAAATAATCGACTATAAAACATAAGGGGTTTTAGGTGGTTTTAGGTGGTTTTAGATAGAAGAAATAGAAGAAAATTTAAATAATCACTTCTGTGTTTTTATTAAAAACTCAACAGAATATTCAGCCGTTTCTAAAAGGCATCCTCGAAAGTGCTCCGTCACCGGCTCATTTTTCAATATTCTTCTATGAAAAAATTACTAAATATTCTTTTTACAATGCTTTTTATAATGCAAAAAATTTAAATACAATTCTTTGAATGATAGCTCTAAAAAAAATCGTGAAAATGGTATTTTTTTCACCCGTTAGACCCTACTCCCCCCTTAATTAAATCTAAGGTTTTCAGTTTTATGCAGTTCTATTTCTTTGGCCAATTTATAACTTTTGAATCAATTTGTTCAATTCTACCATCCTATTTAGATAAAAAATTATAGTAGAACCGTTTAGTACTGCGGATTTAAACAAATCAACTTTAAAATTGATCACACTTTACAAGCATTAATGGGATTAATGTCCAAGATTAGGAACAATGAAATGTAACTCACATATAAAATCAAAATGGTTACTTCGGTTCAGAGGTGGTTTGTTTTCAAAAACTTCAAAAAACTAAATGTGGAACTTTCACATTTAAGACCAAATACTTATAAAACAGTGTGAAATTAAAAAGCGGAAAAAGTACACAAATAGTTTAAAACATGCAATGTGAGTCTTCAACATGGTTTGACCAGATTCGGATGTTTGTTTAGAAATTTCAAAGTAGATAAAGGTCCAATATTCCATTGTACAGGGAGATCATCCGTCTTGAAAAGTGGAATGATATCCAAAAGAGATTTTTATTAGAGGCAGGATGGGAAAGATATCAAAACATTTTGATCATTTGAAGATAACAAATAAAAGTCCAAATCTTTTCAAGCTTCCTAAAAAATGGTGAATAAAAAAAAGTGTATCGTGATGAATAAGCTTTCAAGGGAAATTATTTTGTATGTATTTTTATTTAAAGCTCATACCTTTATTTTTTTCTATAATATGAAAACGATAAACACAGTGAATAGTCTCAATAAAAAACTGAACAATTGTCAAAGATGCGCATAATTGCTTATAATGATATAGTTTAATATAAAAATTCTAAAAGTCAAACGGCTCATTTTGATTTATGTTTTATGTGAACCCGAGCATAGCGGGGTAAAATCAGCTAGTATTATTATATTATTATATTTCATTATATTATTTATTTAACTTAATGACCCACTCCGAACCAAGTAAATAATTTTCGAAATATTTTTATCAAACTAGAAACACAAGTATATCGAAATGATATATTTTACTTAATGACCTCTTATTCATTTTTTGAAGGCAGGACAAAGGTCTCATAAAAAATCAATACCTATAAGTTATTTACAACAAAAATACGAAAAAAATCTAAAGAGATGCTTATCAAATTTCGATTATAAAAACTTTTAACATCATAGTTGGGTAAAATTACAAATCTATTACGGGTTCCCCATCTACTAACCTATAATAGTTATTCTATAGAATAGTATAGTGATACACTTGGAAAAAAGAAACTTCTTAAAAAATGCCTTAATTCACAAACCTTCAATTAAAATTAAAATATTGTTTTGAGTTGGGGGTGCCAATCAATTTTAAATTTCACATGACTCAAACAATTCCAAGTGATTTTTTAAAATTTGCAACTATCCTACTTTAAAAAAAAAATGGTTCTCATAAAAAAGGCTATACTGCCGCTATTCGCAAGACTGTCCCATTAGACTGGTTCACAACAACAAAAATCGATATTTACAACATGGCGCCCTCCAAATTGGTGCCATTAGATAAAAAAATGACTTTCTCATTTGCTGGCGTAATCGACTTTAAATATGTATTAAAACTCAGCAAAATGTATGAAAAATCTGTGTGAAAAATGTGTGAGTAAAACTGCTTTCATTCATTTAAGTCATCTTTATTTTCGATTAACAGTTGCTTTAATGTTTGTGAATTTATGATCGAAAAATTTTTATAAAATGTATTTAAGAAAAAAATAAATGTAAATTTATTTTTCGGCATATCGGTGAAAAGTAGTTATGAAATTGATAAAGATGGATAGAGAAGTGAGAAGAAAACTTATCTTAAAAATCATAATAATAGGCTTTAAAAATCAAATCAAATCAATGGTTCAAAATAATTCGGGCTTAGCCAAATTGGACCGTTGACCCTAATGATTAGCACTCATACAGTGCATTCATGCCGTGATAACGAAATATCAACACGGCTAGCGCATCGATAGAACCATTGCGCGCAATAGGGAAGCTTTCTGGAGCTTAACGTACGCCATATTTTGCCCGTCCGGAGTATACGTGTTCACCACATGTAGACTTCGGACCAACCAGATTTCATTGTATAGGTTAAGGTAGTGCCACCTCTATCCCGGTACTACTTCTCCTAAATAATGAAATGTTGCAGGGTAAAGTATGGTGTACGTTAATAAGTTTCCTCGCAAAAATGCTCTTTCGCTCTTTTCAACATCTGTAAATTTTCTTCTCACTTCTCTATCCATCTTTATCAATTTCATAACTACTTTTCACCGATATGCCGAAAAATAAATTTACAAAATTAATTAACGGTGGTTAACTTATCTTAAAAAAAAAGAAAAAAATAAATTTTAACTAGAATTTTGAATTTGAAAATTTAATTTTTTTCTGTGGATATAAAAAATCGATTTCTTCTACCTAGAATTCTCAAGGTTCTTGATCCATATCATTTAAAAAAAAGCAGGATTTTTAACCTTCAATATGCGGGAAACCAATTTTAAATTAATGATATGTAGCCTGAAATATTAAGATTTATGTACAAATTCTTTTTTCTTTTAGCAAAATGTCATATTTTGAGCAATGCTGTTCTACTTAGAGTTTTTGATGTTCCATGATTATAAATATTTTTAATTCATTTAAGAACTTTATTGAAGGCTGATAAACGATTTGATTTATGCTTTAAGAAATGTCCGAGATTCAATTGGTTCAAAACTTATTATAAATTTTGTCAAAATTTTCAAATATTACAACAATGTGAAAAATGAACTGTAATAGAACTTCTATCACTTTTTTCTCAGAAGCCGAGGTCTTCCGAAAAGTTTGTTAACTCAAATCATTTATTTTCAAATCTTTGTAATGTTCTAGTGTTTATCCAAAAAAAGTGCACAAATTTATGTTTACCCGTTTTCCAAGGTTATCTCGAAAACAAGTGCTGTACGAATAAAACTAATTACATTATATTTGGAATCATCGCTCTCAAATTAGTCAAAATTAGCTCTCAAGTGCTATGCATATCTGAAAAATACATTTTGTTGGCTTGTGCTATCGCTGAATAATTTCAAAACCCTTCTAAAAAAAAGGGTTTCTCCTGAGAGTTTGAAAATGAAAACCAAACAAAAGTTTTCCCCGGATGCTCTCTTCAACTCATTTATTGGAATATGAAGAACAGTAATCTCTACCATATTCACTAGAAAAATTGACGCTCCAGAGAGTTAAAAAATTTGAATCTATATACCTATATATAAAAAGCAATTTCTGTATGTTTGTTTGTTTGTTTGTTTGTTTGTCCTCTATAGACTCAGCCGTCTTAAGAGCTAGAGAGCTGAAATTTGGCATGGATACTCATTAGGACCAGGAATGATGAAAAATGTTTTCAGATTTTTGGATGACCCCTTCTGAAGGGGGTCGTCCATACAAGACAAATATTGTTTTCACGATATTGACGTTATTTTTCGTCGGATTGTGTTGAAAATTTGCACATGAGTGTGTTGAAAGATGAGCAATCGATTTCAGGTATCAAATTTTGTGTAAGGGGTCATCCAAAGGGGTCGTCCATATTAACTGTTCGCTGTTTTTGCGATATTGACGTTATTATACATCGTATTCAGATGAAAATTGGTACAAGATTCTTTTGAGTGACGTGCAATCGATTTGAGGTATCCAATTTAGTGTAAGAGGCCGGCAAAAGGGGTCGTCCATATTAAATTTTCAGTATCTTAGCGATATTGTCGTTTTTATACATCGGATTGGGATGAAAATTTGCACTTAGGAGTTATTAGGGAAAAACAACTGATTTCACTTATCCAAACTAAAATCAGGGGTCGGCCAAAGGGGTCGTCCATGTTAACTATTCACTGTTGATGCAAAATTATCGTTATTATACATCGGACTCAGACGAAAATTGGTACACGAGGGTTTTGAGAGATGAGCAATGGATTTCAGGTATTCAATTCAGTTTAAGGGGCCGGCAAAGGGGGTCGTCCATATAAACCTTTCAATATTTTTGCAATATCGACTTTATTAAACATCGGATTAGGATGAAAATTTCCACACGGTAGTTTTCAGGGACGGACAATCGATCTCAGATGTCAAATATTTTGCCAGGGGTCGACGAAAGGGGTCGTCCATATAAATTAATCTTTCACTATTTTTAGCAATATTGACGTTATTATACAATAGATTGCTTTGAAAATTTGCACACGGGAGTTTTGAGGGAAGGGCAATCGATTTCAGATATCAAAATTTATATAAGAGCCCCCGAAAGGAGTTTATCTTTTTGGCAATAATTGCGTTGTTATGCAATGATTTAGTCGAAATTTATACACGTGGTTTTTGAATCCTGATTTCATATTTAGTAGCAGACGACAGACGAAGTGATCGTCCAATATTTTTGAAATTATTACTTAACAATGAATCTGGAAAATGCTTGGCAATTGACTTTCATACAAACTGTTCATGACATATTCCAAATTGAAAGCGAAACGGAGTTCGTATGGGATCAGCTAGTATATTATAGAAAACAAAAGTGATTTGCTTATATAAGAAGCTTTCAAATAAGTAAAGCGTATAACACTTGTTGGGTATTAATGAATGAAAATATGTTGCAGATTTATAACTAGTGCAACTTTTTATCAACTTTCCCCACTTTAGGAATTTATTATAAAATGCGTATAAGATTTGATCTGAAAAAAAAAATTAAACAAAGTATCCTGTACTATCGTTGCTTATTTTCAATATCCTTTCATAGAAAAAGTGTCTCCAGAGAGATTGAAAACGAAAACATAACAAACTTTTGAGGAGTTTTCTCGTTAACTTTTTACATCACACTTTTGATGAAGCGTGAAGTGATACAATAATTTCAACTGTATTGACAATATTGTGACTCCAGAGGGTAGAAAACTAAATTTTTTTCAAAAATCCCAGACAGCGTCCAAACTAGAAGAGCGTATAACCATTTTCGATTATGAATAATTGAATAATATGAATTTTTTTTTGTAATTGATTTTTTTATAGCCAAATTATTTTATTATTTTAAAGAGAATTCACCGTGAATTTGTTGTATGAAATTAATTCGCTCTTTTCACCACCTTAGAATTTTCTTCTGATCTTCTATCCGTCTTTCATTTCAACTCTTTAACCCTCACCGATAAAGCCGCAACTTAATTTCATACAACAAATTCACGGTGATTTCCCTTCTTAAAGTATGAATAAATGTTCCAAATTTATGGTGGCTCCAGAGAGTTCAAAACCCAAATCGTAACAAACGTTTTAAGAGTTTTCTCCTTTTCTCTTAACCTGTTTTTTTTTTAATATAAAAGGCAATAATTTCAAATGTGTTAAAATCAAGGCTTAGTAAAATTTTTTAATCCGTTAGAAAAATTGGGGCTCCAGAGAATTGACAAATAATGAATACCTACATTAATAGCTTCTAAATAATTAAAGCATTGACAAAAAAAATCGTATGAATGAATGAATAAAATAAATAGATGTTCCAGGCCTAATAGAACAACTTTTTTGGCATTTCAATTCCTACTTTTAATGTTCCAGAACGATTGTTCTCACTGAAAACTATAAATCAGAAATTTAAAGAAGTAAAAGTATTTAATGCTGATGGAAATGTAATTTTACATTTTTTGTGTTCTATTGAGATTTCGTTGTTTTATTGGATTCCCTCCTTGTGAAGTATGATAGAAGATTTGAGTACAGAAAATTTCATGGCCATTGAAAGAGAACATTTCACATAATCTACTTACATTAACAAATATGTACATTGTATGCTTTGTACGGGAATTTCAAATTCTCAAATTTTACACCTCCCATAACTTTTTATGATTGTTTTTGCTGCCAGAAATAGCAATAAAAATTTTGGAAGCGAAGAAAGGTAATCTTCGCAAAAGTGGATAACCAATATTATCCTGTCCAGTTGATTGACCACCACAACGATCTAACGACCACATAAGCTCTTGGATAGTGAAGTTACAATTGTAAGTCTTAGAAAGGTCCTGTCGATTTTTTTTTAGCTCGAATAGTATTTTCCCGCAGCTTTTTCTTTTTAAATTTTTCCGGATATGCTTCATCAGACGAACGTTTCTCGTATTCATTGGCAAGTATATTGGATACTCGTAGGCCATCGTTGGAAACACCACCGTCAATACCCAATATTATGGAACTAACCTGTCTTTTTCCTTGTAGACGATTGATTTTTTTTCCATATATAGAAGATGAAGCTGTGTCAGGGTTAATGCTTTCGACTAGCTTTTCCCAGCTTTTCTGTTTAGTTTCTCTCACCATTTTACGACACGCTGAATAAGCTTCATGAAAAAGACGCAAAACTGTTGATTTTTCAGGATCTCCATCGCATAGTTTACGCAGACTTCTTAACCGTTTTCTTCGTAATTTTATGGCGTCTTTAACATCGCAGTTCCACCAAGGAACAGATTTGGAACCAATTATGTCACTTGTTCTCGGTATGCTTGCTTCAGCTGCTAACACAAGATACTTCGTAAATTCGTTACACTTAGGTCTACGTCGGGTTTAAGATAATGACTAGTCAGCCGTTCATATCTCTCCCAGTCTGCTTCATTGTATAACCACTTTCTCTTACATTTTCTCATCTCTTGATTCCCAGTTATGTTAACCAACGTAGGTAAGTGGTCACTATCACTAGTGTCTGCGTGGACATTCCATACAAACTTAGACGATACCGATTTTGAACAGATGGCGATATCTAGCGTCTGGAAACTTTCTGTCACTGGATCTAGTCTCGTGTGTGAACCGTTATTGAGAACAATCATGTCGTTATCTATAACGTACTGCATGATCGCTGATCCGCGTTTTTGCGCTTCGGTATTTCCCTTGGTTAATTGGCTGCCCCTGGCGGTATGATGGGCATTCAGATCTCCAAGCATAAGAATTGGTTGGGGCAGTTTTGTTAACTCTTTACTAAGTTTTTCAGTGTCTTCTCTCCGATTGGGTGAAATATAAGCTGACACAACTGTTATTTGAAAAGGTAATTGCAATTGCACTGCAATAGCTTGAATATCACAGTCAATGTTAATTTTTTTTCAAAGGGTACCTCATTTTTGATGGCTATACCCACATCCTGTCGACCGTGTGGTGAGCATGTTCCGAGGAGCAGATGATAGTTTTTAGCTATGAAGTTAACAGGCAGCTGTTTTTCAGAAGCATTAGTTTCCAGCAGGCAGATGATTATTGGTTCGTATTTAGCTATCAGTATTTGCAGTTCACTTCGATGAGATCTTAAACCATTGATGTTCCATTGAACAGCAAACGCTTGGGTCTTATAATTGGTATGGTTGGCTCTGTGGTATCTAGGATCTATGGTCCTTTGACGATGCTCTGGTGAAGAAAAGCAGTTACTAGTTCCTACGCCTGGATCACAAAATCGCATATCTGATGTGGACGTGTTGGAAATATGTTCGTCACAGGCTTCTTCGATTCTCTTGATTTTTGCTCAATTTTTCTCATTTGCTTGTTAAACGCCTAAGAGAAACATGCTTTCTCACACTTAAACCGATCAAGAAGCCCACGTTTTGTCGCAGAGCATTTCAAAAACGCAGTCACCCAATTTCATTCTCGAAGGGAGAAATGTTCATCAGTTTCTCAGTTACTGGCTGAGAAATCAACGACCGAACAGAGATGGACGCTTCGGTTGTGGTTTATTTCAGCACTTGCTGGGGCCAATGTTCCATAATTTCATATAGAAAGAGGACGGTTCGCATATTAAAGCTGTCCACGTGATTTGGTGAAACGGCCAAATTTCATATGCGATTTGCATTTCTTTTTCTCTTAGGAGCGATGAGAATAGTAAAACAGTGCCCTTGCCTTCACTGAGCAATTCATTTCACTGATTACACGTAGCGCTGATACGGTGTTTTCAGAGTCACAAACCAACAGTGCTCTGACAGTAGAGGAGTGATCATTCGTTAGAGAAAAAATTTCTCTTGGCTCTCTCAGCAGCAGATGATAAAATGCTCATTTAAAATCTCCTCACAATTATTAGGAGCGAAAAAGTTCACTGTCTCCTTTTGGGCAAGATGAGCAAAATGAAGCCTGGCATCCTGAATCTGAAATCTGAATCTGAAATCTGAATCTGAAATCTGAATCTGAAATCTGAATCTGAAATCTGAATCTGAAATCTGAATCTGAAATCTGAATCTGAAATCTGTATCTGAAATCTGAATCTGAAATCTGAATCTGAAATCTGAATCTGAAATCTGAATCTGAAATCTGAATCTGAAATCTGAATCTGAAATCTGAATCTGAAATCTGAATCTGAAATCTGAATCTGAAATCTGAATCTGAAATCTGAATCTGAAATCTGAATCTGAAATCTGAATCTGAAATCTGAATCTGAAATCTGAATCTGAAATCTGAAATCTGAATCTGAAATCTGAATCTGAAATCTGAAATCTGAATCTGAAATCTGAAATCTGAATCTGAGATCTGAATCTTAATCTGAAATCTGAATCTGATATCGGATCTTGAAATTTAAATCTGATATCTGAATCTGAAATCTGAAATCTGTAATCTGAATCTGAAATCATGGATGTGAACTTTAGAAATGTTGCCCATCCATTAAAATATTAAATCAAAAAAGATTCAAGCAATTCCTACAACAATAAAGCATTCATTTCGTTATCAGCATCAGCACAATCAATCAACAAACCACGCGGCGAGACGGCAGTTCCTCCTGCTGCTGGGTTGGGTGGTAGATTTGGTGAGCGACAAAAAGAGAGCTACAGGATTTGTTTCTCCCGCAGCTACGTGAGGGGTGCGAGATTTGTACACCAACCTGTTGAAAACGTGGACCAAACTGGTTGAAATCTGGCAGCTTTCAGTAAATTCGAAAAACGTTGCTACAAATTTTCAAAACACCACACAAAATATATGTCAATCGAAAAAGGAGATTCTAATGAATCTCTAGGTATATAAAAAGTGACCAATTTGAGTTCAAATTTTAGAGAAATCACGCTAACAAAATCGCGTAAACCCACCGACACGAGGGGGAGTTTGAAAAAAGACAAAAAGATGTGAGTTTCATTACCATATACTGAACAACTGAGATTTTTGAGGAACCAACTATGTTCTACGAAAATAATAATAAAGTTAACGAAAAAAAACTAAAATTTGAATTTAGAGAATCGATCCATTGGTAAGCGAGATACAGCAATGCAAAGCTAAAATTGGGTGACTTTTTTGAAGTAAGAATTTTTTCTACCGGAAGTTCCGGGATAGCGGCCAAAACTTCCTTTGGACCACCAAAAATTTATACATCCATGGATAGATTTATTCTTGACAACTCCAAATATTATAAAATCAGCGCAATATTTGGAACCTGTCTCAAGTTATAGGCATTCTAAAAAGAGCTCTTTTTCGGGACTTTTTTCATTCGGAATCAGCTACTGGTGATTTCGTAAAATATTTCGACTTTATTTTTCAATATTGAGAAACTAGAATAAATTATCTATACAATGAATTAAAATTCATCGAAATCGGTCAATATTTGCGACCAGGGGAACTTACGCAAACTCTCGGGTCATATAGACCCGAACAGCCTAATTACGGATTTTTTTGAGGGAGCACTTCCGGTGGTCACAGGAAGTTGGCTGGTACTACAGATTGTGTATTTCGTGATTCCCCAGGGAGGTTTTTAAAATCAAATTTTTGCGATTTTTTCTCGAAGAGTTATGATGATTTGAATGTGCGCTTCGGGTCATATTGACCCGAACGACTTTGGAAGGTTAAGTTGTTGTTCTATAACGGTAGCAATTAAGAACGGATCTCTTGGAAGGACATCTAATTTAGCTGATGATTGTTGCGTGGATTTTATAGGTCGTCTTAATTGAAGCCATCTCTTGATTCCATCAAAGCAATTGCTTCGCATATGTTCGGGAATAGTTGAAATATCCGGTGGCTCATCACGAAAGATCGCATTTGAAGCACCAGCCATGGTGCTTCTTTAGTTTACGCTCTGTGTACAACTGATCGAAGAGATTATGGTTTTATACCAACAGCAATACAAGTTTTCTTTGCTTAGCGTGTAATAGACTTGCTTACATCCGTAAGCAATCGGAAAAGTCAATCAATTTTCCGAATATTTTGGAATAATAACGTTTAACTTGATTTCACCCGTTTCCGTATCAATGATTCGCAAGAACGGTTCCGGAAACAAAGCACAGACTGACTGATTTCACCGAAAAAATTGAAAATCTTATACCACCGACGTAAAGGCAATGCGTGCTTTCTACACGGTTAGTTCTAAAACCAAAAGAGTTTCTGTTTGATAGCTTCTGTATGAATTTCAGACTTTTATCACTACAACTCGTGAAATAGAACAATCTTCAATTTCTTCTTGTCAAAATAAATTTTACTATCAAATTTTTATATTAATGATTCTAATGATTGGATCATTTAATTTTTTTTCATCGGAATTGTGTTTTAATTTTTTCCAAATTCAAGTTACAAGTTCGAATTTCTCTTTAAAAAAAAACCTTTTTTATTTCTAAATAAATAAAAATAACAAAAACAAACTGTTTTTAATAACAATTAAGAAAATTATAAATATGAATTAATAATTTGAGCTATGATTATTGACTCATTATTAAATCAATTTTTTTTAATTCCGAAATTCAAACAAGACATTTCTTTCAAAACTGCATTGTTTTACTTTTGATGGTATTTCTGATGAATTGTTGAATTCTAATGCAACGTATTTGGGATACTCAACGTCTTTTTTTTCTATTTTTGATTTCTCATCTGATTTATTCTCATTTTATATTTAAATTTTTCATTTGGATTCGAAACTAATTATGTATTGTTTATTTTTATGAATACGAAAACTCTGATTGTATATTCTGTTTCATTCGAGTGCAATTTTTTATTTCATACACTTTAAGTTAATTTTGAGTTTAAAATTATAGTTCAAATTAGTAAATTTTGATTCTGCATTCAATTTCTATTTTCCGGTTATGGTACCTGAATCTGACCTCTGTTCTTAACATATTGGTATGAGTTCAAAATTTATTTTCAAGTAAATAAATAACTCGGAATAAGGAACATAACTTTTTATAGGGGCATGTGATACAGCTCAGTTGGCAAGTCAGTTGCTCCCTGAACCGATGTCCGTGAGTTCGAGCCCAAGAGTGAACATCGATCACAGTTGTACCGGATAAGTTTTTCAATGACTGTCTGCTGACTGCATCGTTGATATAAGTCGCGAATGACATTAAGATGTTAAAACGACTATAATCGAAATAAAAAAACACTTTTAATAATTAAAAAATGACCCGCGGAATATTAAAGCATTAATTCTGCGCTTGAAGTCTGTAATCAGTTAGTAAGAGGCTTAAAATCAATTAATTTTCTGAACATTAAGAAATGTTAATAAGTAGAATGGATTTTTGGAAATTCATTCTTATTAATTGGACATTTTTGGTGGTCTATTTTTAATGGTTGAATTTAAATTTTGAAACCCCCCGAGAGTTGTTCTTCACACGATTTTCAAAACCCTCCTCAAAAATATGGTGGCTCCAGAGAGTTTCAAAACGAAATCAAAACAAACGTTTCAGCTATTGACCGGTTCGCTTCTCACAACACACTTTTTCGGAATATTTTTGAAAACCAGGAGAGATTATTGCCAAAATTTCAAAATCCATCTGTAAAATGGTGGCTCCAGCGAGTTCAAAAGCTTTTTTCTAAAAAAAAAATCCAATTGCCTGAAAAGTTCTAACCGTTTTCCCACTTTGCTCCTGCCACCCCCACAGGTCGGTCCACTGCCGGCGCTTGCTGGCGTCCTGTCATCACTGATGATACAGCTGATTCTGTGTCACTGGAAGAGCTTGAAGAAACCGCACGTAGCTATGATCAAATTATTAGTTATCGGATGTACATTATTCGGATTAGGAACGCTACCCTGGCAGCAAAACTTTACCGGACTGATAGCCGGTTTGATATTCGGTATTGTCATTACGTTGGCCTTCGTGCCATTCGTAAATGTGACGAAGCACAGCAGAAAGAGTAAGGTAAGAGTTTGCTTTCTTTGTGGATTTTTTTTTTCGTTTCGTGAATGACGACAATTTCCTTTCCCTCTTCTAGATTAATCTCATATGGACATGCATGGTGCTGCAGTTCGTCTTCTATGTCGTGATGTTTATCCTTTTCTACGTTTTCCCGACACTATTTTCATCCTTGAACTTTATCGATGGAAATCAACTGGCGGATCACCATTCGGCGGCTCACGGCTATCACGACCACTACCATCTGTACGAAGGCTTTCAGAACTACAATCCGGGTAATTCCGGAGGCGGAAGCGGCCATGTTCACAATCACGGCAGCGGCGGAGGCAGTGGGACTGGAGGTATCATTAACGGCGGAAATCACATTGTCACGACGTACAACGTGAATAACAACTATAAGTCGCCGACAGGGCATGGCGGTGGGATTCTGCACAATCATCACGAGTACAGTGGCGGAGGAGGAGGTGGGGGTGGGGGCATTAGCATGTCCGGCGGTATCAATAGAGTTAGCAGTAGTAACAACAATAACAACAACAAAAATAACAATCCCATGAAAGGTATTGGTATGTGTGAGAAGGGGCAGTGCGTCCAACGTCAGCCTCGAAACGCTGACACGAATGCATGACGTCGATGTTTCCTGCTGTTTACGTCGCTGGAGTTACTTTTCGTCTTATTTGTCCTGCTGGCACTGTATGATGTTGATGATTTCCAGGTCATTTATCAGTTTGTGATGTGATATAATCGACAACCCACAATAGTGACGAACCAAAATCTGTTGTACGACCTTTTTCTATTCCCACAACCAATGTGATCATTATCATGCATTTGTATAGCTTAGTTAACCAAAATTAGTTGATCCATTCTTTGTTACCCTTATTCTTGATTCTACACAAAACAAACTATTTACATTCAAACGTCCCACTATACACTCACACTAGACAAACTAATCGAATCCATACAAAAATAAATTAAACCTCTTTACATTGTATAGCACCGGCAATTCGGTTATGTTTTCGTTTTTATCGTACCTTAGTAAAGTTTTGACTCTTATCTTTACACAAAATATATTACGCAAATATATAGTAAATACAAAACTTATAAGATAAACAAAATACAAACACTGAAAACAAAGAAGAAAAAAACAAACGTGCAAGTGGAGAATGCGAGTGAACATAAAAAAAACAATTCTTAGAATTGCCCTCAGTTAGTTCGAATCTAGCTATCCCTCTATATGATATATTAATTGAATATATATATTGTAAGATCTTCTGAGTAAATAACAACACACATACACAAATACACAAGTTCTAAAATGAGAAGAAAGAAAAGGAAAAATAAAACAATTAGATACAGAACAGATTAATTTGTAAAACCGAACAAAAACACAACCACACAAAACCAACAAACAAACAGAATGATATGAATGAATAACAATGAGGAATGACAGCAAAATTCTAATAAAAATATCTCTTTCAAAGCGAAAGATTGTATTGGTAGTTGATGAATCACCTTCCTTGACCAAAACAAATATCTGGTAATTCATATCTCAAATAAATTCAAACAAATATGTATATTACACATAAATAAAGATAGCTTCTCCGGGGCTAATGTTTTGATATTAGATTCAACATTACCATACGTACCGTAATCCGGGGTAGTATTAATCACTTTTTTCTATATTTTTCGATTATTTTTTCTGTTAAGGTAGGGTTGCCATTCGTCCCGCAAAAGCGGGACATGTCCGGCTTTTTTGTTGAATGTCCCGCTGTCCCGCTATTTCCTCAAAATGTCCCGCTTTTTTTTCTTGGAGAACTTTTCAAAAGTTAACTGACTAACACTGGACATCTGGAACTGGACACTGGAAAAAATCAAACTTTAGTTTCAATTAGCATTCTGTGATGAACAGAAAATCTTTCACATACGTCTTTTTCTCAAAACAAGAAGCATTTTTCATAGTTTATATAACAAAAATTGCTAGAATTTGGCAACTTTTTAGTAAATTTGTCACTTTTTAAAGCTGGTCACTCATTAGTTACTTTTTTTCGAAAGTTAGTCACTAAAGTTACTATTTTTAATAATTTCCATACAAATAAGGTACTTAAATTATCGGAACTATGTTTTGGTTTTTATTTTTGAATTTTATTCTACAGGTCGGACTTGATTATCCGTTGATTTGATTATTCGTATTTTAAGGTCATAATTTCATGCATAAAAACGCGTTTTATCAACGTTTATTCTTCGTCTTATTCAGTGATGCTCTATTACAGTTTGCTTTGGTTTTTTAAACTATTTTAAAGTGGAATAACTAAAGTAAAGTGAGGTTTAACCTTTCTAATTTCTTCGTGTTTAAATAGTAAACTTTTTCTTGAATTTGAAATAAAAGATTGCGAGCTAACACATAAAAATGTTCAATTTAATGTTCAGGAGAATGAATTGAAACATAATTATTTTTAAGAGACAAAATTTACATTTTTTTTTCAATAGTCGATTATTACGAAAAGGTTTTCTTGGAGCCAAAGGGGTAGAAGTGGATAAAAGCTTGTTTCGAGAAAAAACGCTTTAAAATTGTTATGTTTTACCATTTTCCATATCCATATTTTTCGATAATTTGTGTTTTTCTGTTGAACAGTACTTAAAAAAAGGTCTAAAAATTTGAAAAATTCACCAAGTATAATAGCTTGATGATAACAATTTAAGTTTAAGATTAGATAGCTCGGTTCAAGAATAGAAAGAACTATCATGCTTTTTTAAGATAATAAATAAAAAATCTTGTAATAAGCTAAATGGTGAGATTTAGTCGAAAACGTTGCTTTAAAATTAGTTAAAAATATTTCAACAAAAACAATAAAAAACCAAAAATTCAAATTTTCAATAAAATTACCAAACCAACTGATTTACACAAAGGTTTTAAATAGACCGTTGACATGTACGACTTTGAATTTTTTTTTCTGTCAAATAACGTGTTAATTCACAAGAACCGTGAAAATAAAGGTGCATAGATATGCAAAAAACCGTGTAAATAGAAGTCATCTAAGAACAATTTAGCAAAATCAATCCGCGTTAAAAACTGAGCAAATTTGGTTGATGAATAACGTATATGTTTCCTTACACAATTATGCTTTTTAAAGATTTTCTTAAATGTCCCGGTTTTTTCGACTGTGTCCCGCTTTTTTTCGTGGAATGTCCCGCTTTTTTCTGAAAGTATCTGGCAAGCCTATGTTAAGGGGAATATGGCAAGTTTCATATTTTTAAAATCAGTACTGGACTCCAATGAACGTAAAACATGGTTGCAGAAATTTATTAGACCACTTTAAATTGTATTAAAAAATCGATTTCGTCTCTGTTTTGAATTTAATGCTTTGGGTTACATTGATCAGTCTCTATTTTGAAGGTTTTGACGAGTTTTCTTGTTCATAAAAGATACAATACACCTTCATAATATTAACAAATGCTAGTTTATCAATTTGTTCTTGCTTTCTAACGTATCCTTTGAAAAACATTTATAATTGAAAAAAGTACTATTATGTTACATACATTTAGGGGCAAAAATGAAAACAATTGCTTAATAGTTTGAGCTAAAAAATACAAATGAAATTTTACCTTAACACATTCCTCTAAGCCCTCCCACTATTTTCATTTTCGTTTTTTCTTCAAAGTTATCCATTTGATAGGGTTTCTATTCATTTGTTCAATACGGGCTTACTCTTGGAAAATGTCCTTATTTTTTTAAATATCAAAAATTTATAACTAAAAGAGTGTAAAAATAACACTATAACTATACATATTCAAAGAAAAAAAGTAGTCCTTTCACATTAAACAACCCGTTTGCTTCTAAATGCGTTTTAGTTTCATCAGGAGAGCTGTTCGTTTGCAAGCCTTGTAAAAAGTAGATATTTTAAAATTTTGAAATTATATTTTTACTAACAGAAAGAAATTTCAAATACAAATCAAATTTTGTCTATTTGATACTCAATTCATAGGCTTTCAAACGTAGAAAACAGTTTTCAAAAATTCAAATTATAGATTGAGTTATTGATGATAATGTGCAAAAAGTTATTGTTGGTCAAAGATACCCCGGTGATACCTCGTTTTACGGTACTCGTTTAAAAGTACATGTAATCTTTTTCGATCGAGAAATGGGTATGGGGGAAGAGGGGGCAAAATGCCCACGTTAAGATGAAAGCCTTGTTTTAGAGTGCATTTGAAAAGATGAACTTTGATTTTTGATTGTGTTTGGAAGTTTGGTTTATTTTTATTCTAAATCTGATAGTTAGAATAACTGAAAGGTCGAAAAAGACCACAAATTTAATGAAGTTTGAAGAGTAGGTTGAAAATTGGATTTCAGATTCAGTAGGGGCATAATGCGCATATGTGTGTACCGAATCGCACCGTTTAAGGGGGGAGTACCCAAGCAACCAAAAGTCACATATTTACTTGAATGAAGGCATTGAAAGTTACATATTGGCTGACAAAGAGAATCAACTGCCCAATTCCCTTTAGTGAACTTTATGTACTCATTAATGAACTTGAAAGTTGCAAAAGTGATTAATATGTACGTTGTATGTGACTTGTTTTGCTCAATTCCCATTAGTGAACTATATGTGCTCATTAACGAACTTGAAAGCTGCAAAAGTGATCTATACGTACCTTATACGGGACTTAAGTCACATAAAGGGCACAAAAGTGCTCAATACGGGATTTGGCAAGTCACATAAAGGGCACAAAAGTGCTCAAACGGGATTTGATAAGTCACAAAAAGTGCATTGATGTGCTTTCAAAATCAAATCACCTCTTCGAGTTTTAGTTTCAGTTAGAACAACATCTAGGCGTGGTCTCGTGGTAGCGTGTTCGATTCTTACCACGAAGATCGGGGTTCGATCCCCAAGCCGGGCAAGTTTTTTTTCAATAAGTAATTATGTATTTGAGTGACCATTCTGATACGATATATGTAGGAAATGTAGGAAAGAAGCAATTGAGCAATTTGTCGAGTTTGAAATCCGGCGCGTGGCATCATGGCGGCACCGTTACAGAACACAGTAAATAATCAAGAAAAGGTGATATGAACCGAAGCCAACGGTTCAGTTGAGATAGAGAGAAATGTTTTTGCTCATTTTGCGCTTTTCTGGATGCTGAATTGAGAGGCCGCTGGAAGCTGAATAGAAGATCATTAAGACTTGTTTTGGAACATGAAAGCATCAATAAGAACTTAAATTTTCAGCTGCATAGAACGTACTTCATTTCAATGATGGGGCTGAGTAAGCGTTTTTGTACCTGTTTTATGGGACTTTTGGTTGCTTGGGTAGGGTCTAACACTTTCAAAATATCGATTTTTTTTTATTTTCTTATTGTAAAACATTTCAAGAATGTTGTGTCAAATTTTCAAGTCAATCGAAGCAAACTGTAGAAATTATAGGCCTTTATCTCCTCTAATACTGCATCATTTTTAGAGCAGAAACTTCAAACGCGTTTTTCTCGGAAGCACATTTTAAAAGTCAGTGGACATCGTCATTTGATAACTACTTCACCGTTTTTTTCCAAATTTGGAACATATTTTCTACATATAGAATACCAAACCCCAAAGATTTTTTTTTAATTTTTTTTACTTTGGGGAGATTTTACAGATAAAAAATGGCGGATTTTTTCGTGAAAAATCGTAGTTTTTACTTCAAACAGCCATAAAAATTTCACAAATTTTCTTTTCAGTTAAATAAAATCGTTCGGGTCCAGAAAAACATCTATTAAAAATATTTTGCTCTGATTTTTTGACTTCAGATGATTCTGTGCTGAGATACAGTGTCCACCGCAAATCCTGTTTTCTAAAAGGCATCCTCGAAAGTGCTCCGTCACCGGCTCATTTTTCAATATTTTTCTACGAAAAAATTTCTAAATGTTCTTTTAACAATGCTTTGTATAATGCAAAAAATTTGAATACATTTGTTTGAACGATAGCTTTAAAAAAAAATTCGTGAAAATGGTGTTTTTTTACCCTTTAGAGCAGGCATGTCAAATTGGGGGTTCGCGGGCCGCATGAGGCCCGCGGCTTTGGTCAATGCGGCCCGCGTAGCCCCATCTTAAATTTTCACAAAATTCCCTACTACACAGAAGTACGCTGGCTTTCCTGCCACAAAATATTGAAAAGATTTTTTTTTTTTGCTACGAGAGGAAATATTAATATTATTTTTGGAAATGAAAGGTGAACCTGTTGAACATTTTCAAGCAGACGACTGAGTTCAGGATTTGGCATTTGACGTTGTTCTCACTGGCCACCTGCAAGATTTGAACTTAAAGCTTCAAGGAAAAGAAAAAAAAATATCATAACTGCTTGTGATGATGTAAAAAACTTTCAAGCGAAGTTACGGTTATGGATCAACTAAATTTCCAAAAAAACCCTTGTGCACTTCTTTACGCGTCAAGAACTGAAAAGAACAAATGAGGCTGCATCATTTGATAAATACGTACTTCACCTAGAATCGTTACTAGATGAATTCAAAGGCCGTTGTCGTAACTTTAATTCATACGAGCAAGAATTTTCGTTGTTTGTATCTCCATTTTCGTTTGATCCTAAAAATGCTGCAGATAATTTGCAACTAGAGTTGATAGAGCTGCGCTTTATTAAAAGCGAAAAACATTGAAGTGGCTGTACAAAAATTGTACAGCTATTTGCTTGAACGCTACGTTGAGTTACGGAAATTTGTTGCCAGAATTCTTGCTATGTTTGCAATGTAGATAGCTGTTCGGAATGTTTGTAGGAAAAAGTCCTTGCAATCTTCGTAAACAAATTGTATTGTGAAGATCAAAGCTAGAAGTAGGAAGTAATTATAATTTTGACACAGCATGTTAACTAAGTTTTGGTAACTTACAATTAGTTCCCGATCCTCGTCCAGATGTTTTATGCAAAGAGACTTTTCTTATATCTGCTACCGTAGATCTATTGCACACAGTTGATTTTAGTTAGTAAATGGATATAAATAAGTATGCTTTAGTGACTTACAATCTGGTTGACTGAACTGATTCTTCTCCGATGCTGTATGCGAAATCTAACCTGAACTATTCTGCACCAACTGTATGAAATTTGGTTTTAGTGATCATTCGTTTTTTAATTTCACTTGAAAACTTACTTTCTGTGATGATCAACCGTACTGTGATAAATACAATTATCTGTGATACTTTTAACTTTAGGTTAAGAAGGAATTTTACTATTGATGATAACTATTTGTAAGTTTTAAAGTAGGATAATCAATTGTGCACGTTTCTTGTAACAGAGTAGAACTTATACTTCTATCGAGATTTTCTATTTTTTTCCTGTTTGCCTCACCTCAACATTCGCTGTCAAAACTAAGCTCACCCACTTCTCATCAAACGTTTCTGCTGTTCAGCGGTTCCCAGCACACCCCGCCCCGTAATCCTTATCCGGGATCTCGTCACGGTTGAGGGTTACCTCCAGTTATCTCCAACACCGCAATGTTGGCAACACCACGTTTGAAGACTCCGCTTTTCGTACGAACCCATACCTGACGGATTCTTCCGTCTCCGGACACGATAGGCTCCTCCACTACACCACGCACCCACGACTTCCGGTTAGCCTCGACTACAACGTACACCAGGTCTCCTTTCTGCAACGGCGTCGATTCGCTATACCATTTACTTCGTTGATTCAAACATGGAGCGTACTCCTTAACCCAACGCTCCCACATGTTGTGAGCTAATTGTTGAGTTCGTTGATACGCATTTCGGAGAGCAGTAGCTTCATGAGGGCGTGGTGGAACTGAATCCACTTCATTGGCAGGGCTGCTCCGTAAAAAATGATTTGGACTAATGGCTTCAGCTTCGTTCACTTCCGTAGAGACACTCGTCAGAGGACGAGCATTGATCATGTCTCCAGCCTCGATAATCGCCGTAATAAGAATCTCGTCTGAGCGCTTTCCGTCATCGAGTGCAACTAGTGCATCTTTCACCGACCTAACGAGCCTCTCCCAAACACCGCCCATATGCGGTGTGGCAGGGGGATTAAAACGCCATCCAGTCAAAGTAGTTGTAACCTCATTTGCGCACTGTAGATTAATATCGTGGATTTGCTTTTTCAACTCCTTACATGCTCCTTTAAAATTTGTTCCGTTATCGGATAGAAACTCAGTAGATGGGCCTCTGCGACTTATAAACCTTCGGATGGCCATTAGACACGACTCAGATGTCAAACTATATACGACCTCCAAATGCACGGCGCGAACTACTAAACAAGTAAATAGGCAGACCCAACGTTTTTCGGATCGCCGCCCTATAGATACCTCAAAGGGTCCCAGGTAATCCAGGCCGACAAAACTGAATGGACGAAGAAATGGTGTGACTCTTTGGATGGGAAGTGGGGCCATTCTTGGTATCTGCGGGCGGTTTCGATGAACTTTACACCATGTACATTCTCTTGATGTCTTTCTGATCAAAGTGTCGATGCTAGAAATCCAGAAACGTTGTTTTAATTCGTTTTTCACTGTATTTCGGTAGGAGTGGCCATATTTAACGTGTAACTGGTGAACCAATTTAAAAGTAATGATATGATCTTTTGGTAATATTATAGGAAAACGCATGTCGAAGGGTAATAGTTCTGCGTTTTCTGTGTATCCTTACGATGCCACTTTCGTCTAAAAATGGAGACAGCTTGTAAAGCGGACTGGCCTTTTCGATGGCTAGCCACTCTTTCACCTGGCGTTCTTTATTTTTAATTAAGATAGTTATTTCATCTCGATAACTCTCTGATTGTGCCACCTTGAATAAATAAACTTCGGCTTTCTGTAGTTCTTCTCTCTTAATTGGTACCAACTCAGTTAGGACCTTCGTTGTTAGAATGAGCTTCGCCTGAAAAGAAATTGTGCCCTGAGTTGTTCTGAAACATTTGGTTTTGGGCTACGACGTTGAGGCCAAAGATCTTCGCTTTCGTATAGAAAACCTGGTCCTCTGAACCATGGACTTCCGTCGAATAATTTTGAGCCTGGACTCCACTTTGTCAGGATGTCAGCCACGTTCTCCTTAGTTGGCACCCAGCGCCATTCCGATAGTTTCGTAAGAGTCAAAATTTCTCCAATCCGGTGACCAACGAAAGGATTGTACCTGCGCTGGTCGGACTGAATCCAAGATAGGACCGTTTGAG
This sequence comes from Uranotaenia lowii, assembly GCF_029784155.1. Classification (NCBI taxonomy): domain Eukaryota; kingdom Metazoa; phylum Arthropoda; class Insecta; order Diptera; family Culicidae; genus Uranotaenia; species Uranotaenia lowii. The sequence continues at coordinate 255,922,185 of NC_073693.1, forward strand.
AATCGGTCCAGAAATACTGCTGGTTGATTAAGAACCGATGATTCTCACGAACTGTTTTAGCCAACCGCGCACCCAGCACTGCATAATTGTTTAATAGGGGAAACTTTAGTACGACTCATAACTAGAGCACATCGTTTTTCCTGTCCGACGGTCACGCAGAAGTACGCCACGCATCCGTAGGCAGCCTCACTTGCGTCGGTAAATACGTGTAATTGCACTTGATCATACTGATCGGATCGAGCGCAGCCGAAATAACTCCTTGGTATCCTTAGTTGGCCGATATACGGAAGAAGCTCTGTCCAGCGCCTCCATTTCCGGACTGAATCTTCGTCGATCGTCTCATCCCAGCCGCAGCCGGTCCTCCACAGATCCTGTACCAACAACTTGCCGTGAACTGTAAATGGGGACAACAGTCCTAAAGGATCGAACAAAGACATGATGCAGCTTAAAATCGTCCTTTTTGTAGGTGCCACTTCACCACCGACCACTGGTTGTAATTCCGGTTTAAATGCGGCTGAGAAACTAAAAACATCCTGTTTCGGGTGCCATACTAGCCCTAGTATTCGCTCCGTTTGAGTAAATTTGTCTGCATGAAAATGCACTGACGGATTGAGTTCAGACTCGTTCATATTTCTCAGAAACTCCTGAGAGTTTGACACGAAATTCCTGATCAGAAAGCCACCTTTTGCGTGAATCATTTTTACGTCACTAGCCAATTTGACCGCATCTTCGATAAAGTCGGTGCTGTCGAAGTAATCATCAACATAGTGCTGATATTCGATCGCCTCTGCTGCTTGTGGAAATTCACTAGAGTATTTCCTAGCATTTAGGTTCTTAATAAACTGTGCGGTGCACGGTGAACAGCTTGCACCAAAAGTAGCCACGTCCATAACATAGGTAGTGGGTTCTTGATGCGGATCGTCACGAAAAAGAAATCGTTGAGCCTGCTTGTCCTCTGGCCTGATGTTCAACTGGTGAAACATCTCTTTGATGTCACCTCCAAACGCAACAGGCTTTTCGCGAAAACGACAGATTACTCCTGGAAGTGATACTAACAGATCAGGTCCAGGTAGGAGTTCAGAATTGAGCGATGTTCCTTGAACAGATGCGGCCGCGTCCCATACAAGACGCACCTTACGAGGCTTACGAGGATTCGTCACTACGTTTAACGGCAAATACCAGATGTTCGCCTTCGGGGTCCCATCAAGCTCTTCTTGGGTGATCACATGTGAGTATCCCTTTTCCACATACTCTTGGATTTGTCGCTGTACATTCGTCCTTAACTGCGGGTTCTTAGCCAGTCTTCGAGCCAAGAGAATGGACCTTTTATTAGCCATGGGAAAGCTGTCGGGGAAGTTGCGTTGTTCATTTCGCCAAATCAATCCAGTTTGGTACTTATTGTCCGAATAAGTTGTTGTATTTTGCAGAATATCTAATGCTTGCTGATGCTCTTTCGATAGTGAAGGTGATATGTGATTGTCTGCGTCATCCAACAAGTATTGACGTCTTAGCATATCATGCAGCTGTTGATTGCTTATGTTCTCTACTTCATGGAAATTTACGGACACCTCGGAGGTTGTTCCGTTTTCGTATGATCCATAGATGGTCCAGCCCAACTGTGACCTAACAGCAATCGGTTCGCCGGGTTGCCCGACTCTAGACTCCAGTGGGGCAAACACGTGCACGTTGTCTAACCCTATCATGATTCTTGCCTTCTCAAAATTATGATCAACAGCTGGTAAGTTTCGTAGGTGGGGGTATTTGTCACGTATTTCGTTGAAACCAACTTTTTGTTGTGGAAGTTGTAGTTTAGAAACCGTGCGAACATCTTTCAAAAACATCTTTTGATCGGAACCTCTTGGCGAAATAAGAATATTGATTTTGCGAGATTGGTTTTCGTATCTTTTCACATTTCCTGTCCAAGACACTACCATAGGTTCGAAACTACCAGCGGCTTGAAGTTGTTCAGCCACGAAATCTTCTAAAAGTGTCGCCGACGACCCTTCATCCAAGAAGGCCAGCGTATCGAAAGCCAGGTCTCCGAATCAAAGAATTATCGGAAACCCTCAAACGATGGAGCAAGAGAAAATTCTTGAAGAGAGTTATGTGAACAGTTTTTCTTTCCAAAATGAAAGCTACAAAAACTCCTCATCGTTCGAGATTATCTGATAAAAATTTATCATCAATTATGAAAATGTCAGTGACAAATGAACTTCAACCTGACAATAGATATAGGGCTAGGTGGGGTAATTATGAACAAAATTACTCAGTTTTTCATACTATCAGCTCAAACAAGTAGCTCTTTAATTTTGGAATTCTGGAAATTAACCAAAAATGAATGGCTGGTTCCTTTCTTCATTTTAAGATTTTTTCTAATTTTAAAGTTGCAGCTTCTGGGCGTAAAACGCTTATTCATAATTACCCCGTTTGTTCATAATTACCCCCTTGTCAATGGGGTAATTATGAACACTGTAACGATTTTTGTTATGTGATGACTTTTGATATTGACTTTATTCCTATTCCATTGTATCCTTTATTCCTGTAGCATTGTACTGAGATTTGTTGATTTTTTAAATTTACTGTTGAGAAGTTATTGGTTATTTTCAGTTTTACATAGCTGGAAGGCATCTTTTCAAATAATCACAGATCCACAATTCTAAAAAAATATGAAGTAATGTTTTAGGCTTATTTTCAAGATTTGGACGGTTATCGTGATTTTGAAGATAAAAGTAAATTTCAATCATAAACTAAAACAGAGAAAACACGTGTTCATAATTACCCCGCATCTTGAAAAGTATGGGGTATATATGAACACTTCTTCGTGCGTGGGTTGAAATTTTTTTTCATCATAAAATCATATCACTCCACATGGAGCATCAATTACCAAACGTAAGATTTTCAAAAACAACATTTCATCTCCATTCACATTGACGAGGGAGTCAATTTATCAGACACGTCTCTAAACGATTTTCTTTTCTCAGAGACATTATTTTATTTTAATAATTCTAACTACAAAATTTATACAGTTAGGTTTACAAGTTGTAACTGTAATTTATCAATAGAATGACAGACTATCACATTTGATCAGTTTTGGGTCCCTACTATGACCCTAACGGCGCTTACGGCGTTTGTTCAGAATTACCCCACTTAGCCCTAATGCATTATAATATAAGAATGTTAAACATTAAAAGCTTACATAAAAATTTAACGCAAAATTTCATTCCAAGTTTACTTATAACAATATTCCATTTTATTGTATCTAATCCCCGCGAAACTAATAAGTTATGTTTTCTAACTGATTGTGGCTGCGGTCCTCTACGTCATAGAAAATTTTTAATGCGGCCCGCACACTTAAACGAGTTTGATATGCCTGCTTTAGACCCTACTCCCCCCTTAACGTTTATTAAGTGTTAATTAATTAGTGCCTACGAAAGTGATTACCAGGTAAAAACACTTCTATTCTACTTCACAGCTGGAAAAATGTATTGCTACACGGAGTCCTGCCAGATATACTAAAATTCTTGTGAATAGTTAATTAAATCTATATAGATTTAGGAATTTTAAATATATTCGTTTATATTCAAGTTATGTTTTTCAATACAGCATATAAGTATCTTTCAAATTGTTGTGATGAAACTGCATATAAATTTAAACAAATATGAAACATGCTTGAAGATATACGGACATGGCGCGTTTTGCCCTACCTAGACATTATTTATTTTGTTATTTTGAAAAATCTTTCAAAATAACAGAAAAAATAATTGAAAAGGGAAAATTTTTCGTTTTGCGATGATTTCTAAGACCCATGTTCATCAGGTTTTTTTTTGCTGATAGATGCCGTAATTCCTTACGAAAGTCAATGCACAAATTGCTAGGAATATGGCTTGAGAAATATTCTTGGATTTTTGTAGTGATTTATCGCATATTTGATGCTAATGTTTTGTACAAAAGGTTTCTACAGTTAATTAGAAGGGAATAACGTACAAAATTCTTGAAATAAGTGTATATCTAGCTAGATATCGCAGTGGGGCGTTTTGCCCACACTGGGTATTATACCCCCAAATCCCCTACTCTTCTTTTTGAGAACTTTCACCACATGTACTCTTTTTTTTTGTTGAAAGACATTTGATCAGAAAAACCTATGTATATCTCCTATTTTATGAGATTGAGGTGATGAGTTTATTTCTTGAGCTTCATTTTCCATCAAAAAAATTTCAGTTACCTTTTTTCGGAGTTGAGTATATTGACGTTGAAATTTAAAAATTTTATTACGAAAATAAACTGATTTTAACAATTATTCTTTATTTGAAACATAACTTTGTCAAAAAACTAGCTTTATAAAAAAACTATTGCAAAAAGCCATCTTTTAAGCATGATATTAGATTAAAAATAAAAAAACGCTCTCGAATCGGTAATAAAGGTATCTATTTTTAAGCGTTGTGACGTCACGAAAATTTTACTATTTTTCAGTTCATGATTCCTTTAAACGTCACATACTGTCGAAAATTGGAGATCTTTTCAAACTTTTTGAAAGGAATTCAATGCTTTTTTCAGAATGAAAATCGGTTTAGAAGGTTGTGAGTTACACCAGAGTTACACCCGGGTAAGGAATGTGTTGTTACGTCACGAAAATTGATTTCCTCTTTTTCGGAAACGTCCATGACTTCTTACTTCAACACTATTATAGTATTTTTTAAAATTTAACAAAACAATGCGCTTCAACAAATTAATTAAATATCAAGGTTTTAATGAAGTTAAGAATCAATTTTTTTTTTCGCATAAACGCGGTTATTTTGAAACGTCTAAAATAAAAATAAAATTGCACTTGTTGAACACTTGATTCGAGAATAAACAAACAATTCATAAACATGAAATCTTCATCGCTTTTGTTTAAAGAATATTTGTGAGTTATAAAGCAGGTAGTTACCTAATGTTTGAAAAGAAAATTACAATGAGATCAAGTTCTTCTATATGATAATGAAAAAACTCGTTGATAGCTTCTATTACTTGCTTATATTATGTTCAAACAAAATAACTAAGTATCTATGGAATAAATGCAATGAGATTTAAACAATCTTTGAACATAGTAAATTTTATAGATAAACATTTTCTTTCGTAGACATTCATAAAACTTTAAAAGAAAATAAATTTCTCAAAAAATTATTTTAAAAAAGGGTTCTTTATTGAACCTTCCACCTCAATTAATATTACTAGAAAATCCAAATCGAACCCCGTATTCACATTAAATCCCACGAAGAAACTTTTAACAGAATAACAAAACTAAATTATGAAGGTAATAGCACAGGGTTCCATGCGAAATTAGTGCCAGATTAAAGTCTGCTTCATTTAATATTGGAACAAATTCTTTTGCTCATTGTGGCGCTCCTAGTGGACGGATTTGGAAACTTTTTTCACCCACGTGTCGGGAAATTCATTACCTTTCACCATGTATTTATGTCATAACACCAAACGATAGCATTTTGTAAACAACCGCCATGGAAGCCGAACGGAGAGATCAAATTGTGCTCAGTTTTCTTGAAAATCCATTGTTGTCGGCATCGAAGCTAGCTAAACAGCTTAAAATGCCCAGAAATACCGTATGGCGTGTTATCAAGCAGTACAAGGAAACATTGACGACGGCTCGGAAGCCGCATTCGAAGCGTCGGAGTGGAACTGTCGACCGGAAACTGCGTGGGAAAGTCATCAAGGCCGTCAAGAGGAATCCCAATCTTTCAGACCGCGATTTGGCCAATAAGTTCCAGGCCGCTCACAGTACGGTGCGACGAATTCGTCTCCGGGAAGGAATAAGGTCATTCCGAGCCAGCAAACAGCCAAATCGGACGCTGAAGCAGAACAATGTGGCCAGAATCCGTGCTCGAAAGCTGTACGACCAAGTGCTGACCAAGTTCGACGGATGTAAAGTCTGCTTCATTTAATATTGGAACACAAACAATTGCGTGTAGTTCAGTCATTTATTAACGAATTCATAATTTGTTTTTCATACAAATGTAGCATTTTCTTTACTCTTTCATAAAAAAAAATTAAAAAAATTATTCATTGCTGTTTCGAAGAAATTCTCGTACTCGTACTCGTAAGAAAACTGTGCACAATTTGATCTCTCCGTTCGGCTTCCATGGCGGTTGTTTACAAAATGCTATCGTTTGGTGTTATGACATAAATACATGGTGAAAGGTAATGAATTTCCCGACACGTGGGTGAAAAAAGTTTCCAAATCCGTCCACTAGGAGCGCCACAATGAGCAAAAGAATTTGTTCCAATATTAAATGAAGCAGACTTTATACTACTAAAAGGGGTTGCGCAACAAACCTTGAATTTGTATAGAATTGAGCCGAATTTGTTCGGGATGAACAGAAAAACAACAGTTTTTCACCAATAATTTTGGTCCTTATTAACCGATTTTTCTTTTAAATTCAGTGTTTTAAGCTTAATTATAACAATAAATCATCTGAGGAACAAATTTCGATTAGAGTTATCATAAAACAGTTACTAAGCTTCAAAACAGGTATATACGCGTCGATTAACGATTATTCATGTTTTTTTTTGTAATTGAAGCTTATTTTTGAAATTCAATATGTTTTTTTTTTCACCATAACCCCTATCGAAATGGAAATTTGGGATAAACTGTTTGTCATAAAGTAAGCTTTGTGGATGACTACAATGAAAACAAATCATCCGATAGGGACTGCAGAAATTGGTAAAAAATTGGGTATTCATGTTTTTTTTTTCAAGAAAAATTTCTCAAAATTCAATTCAAATTTTAGGCTCATCGCGCCATCTATTTCCGTGGTCCGATCGCCTAAATTCAGCACTGGACTTTGTGCTAGGTCTGGGATCTATTTTGACTTTTCATAAGTCGGCTGATTTAGGCACTCTAGTGTCCATTAACTAACTTTTTATCATTTTTTTTCCTTTTGTTTGCAATTAAATATTGAAAAGATTCAGAAACATATTTCTACGCTTTTACAAATAAATATTTCCTTGCATAAGTTTTTTTTAAATAATATTCACATCATCGCACAAATATATTTTGAATAAAATTGGTAAGGTTTGCAACAGCAAACCTTATCTGCTTATATGAGGCATTTGGATTCAATTCCCTCAATTTTTTGGGTATAAATGGATCGATTCCATCATTGAATCACATTATATGTTGAGTTTTTGAGCATTTTAAGTAACTTAAGCAATAATTTTAAGATTATATTTTGATTTATTTTATGTAGCTTACCATTAAATTTCGTGACGTCACAACGCTTTGCAAAACCCTGCTTAAAAATGGCGCGTTGTGAATCGCTCTTAAATAAATTTGAATCAACATTCGAAAAAAACAAAAACAGCGACTTGTTGGTTGTAATAAAACGATACTTTTCTGAAATTTTCATAAAATTTGATCGAATAAAAGAGCAGAAAAATGCGGTTGTGTAAAAATACTGAAAAGTGGAAAAAGAGGCGCGTTGTGACGTCACGATTTCTTTTGCTTATATTTTGATAACTATTTAATCAATAAAAATACTTTTGATTTCAAATTGTAACGAATTAAATTCTGAACTTGGGAGTATAATTTTTTTCAATGTGCGATATGAACTGTAAAATCTACAAACAGTATACCAAAAAATTGTTGGAGGTTGTATAACATTTTATGCAAAAACTACGAAAGGTATAACAGCTTACAACAAATTACTCTAACATCTTGTTTTAATTAACATGCATACAGGTCCTATCGGCTTCCACGAAATTCTGGCGACAAAACACTAGCGCTAAATAAGGGTTGACGGGTTGAGATCCAACCTCGAGTTTAAACTTTTTTCACGCAAACACATGCACCAGTGCAAGTTGCATTGTTGTAAACAGTATAAACATAAACATTGTGTGAGTGACGACGATTTTTGACGCTTGATTTTCAAAGTATCAGTGTGATGATGTGCTTTGACCCAAAGCTTGATTGCAAAGCTGCAATGCTTGAGTGAAAAGCTGCAAATATTGGATCCCTTCTCGCAGGGCAGCAGCTCCATAAACATTGTGTAGGTGACGCCAACGCCAATATAAGCGCCCTTGAGTATGTTTGCAGGAAGCAACTGACTTGCTACCTGAGCTATATCACAAGCCACCATTGAGTATGCAAACAATTATCAATATGTACACAATTTAAGTAATATGCTTAAATACGCACAAATCTCAAATAATGATTGTAAAGGAAATGTACGCGCCAAAAAAAACTGGAAACTTCGTATTTTTACATTTGATTTCAAACTATACATTTCGAATTGCATGATTGCTGACGTGGCTAAGCAGAACAAGTTCCACATCGCCAATGGTTGCTACTCCGTGATTAATCGAAGCCATCAATTTTGCACAAAGTCAAAAAGTTTGGTGCTTGGGATTAGCAGCCATTCTCATTGTACAAAACTGATACTCTCCTTTTTTTAATATGATTTATGTTATTAATAACGGCTCCGACCACGCCCTAGTAGTCAATGGGGAAAAGGAAAGGATTGTTAGTAAGATACTCTTTATGTTCAAATAGCAACGTCTGCGAATCTATATTCAAGTATCCAAGGGAGGAGTTGTGTTAGTTGGTGAAAAGTAGAGATCAGCATCCATTTTGGTAAATGGTGTGATCTTGTTTTTCCTACACCTCCTATGCTCCTAGAGATTTCCTAAGAAAACATCTATTTCTATGAGGCATTTGATAAACGTCCAATAAAAATAGATCGAGTAAAATATTAAAGCCAAACAATACCATCCAAATTTCTTCCTTGATAAACAAGCTCTTTTTCCTAACCCGCCGTGATCCCTGTTGAAGCAAAGAGTTTGGTTGAAGACGGAAAGCAACTTAAAATTTAAATTATGTCATGTGTTTGCTTTTTCAACAAACAATAATGATCTGGTAGAATCATCAAACAAATTTATTAATCTCGAATCACATTGGTAAAGCTTAATTTGTTCCAGACCAACACGTTTAACAGAATACGGACCAAATACGAGATATCTCGTTTTTTCGCTCCCCGCAGTGTACTGCACTTAAAAGCTTATTCGAATGAATTAAACACACCACTTTCGGTAACTTCAAGATACTAAATTTATAGAATTTGGTCCAGTGGTTTCTAAGATATTTCGGTTCGGAGTTATTTATTCGCTGCTCAATGTGTTAAGTTATTTCTTCACTGAATCAGTACCTTCAATAAATTATTTTTGGTAGCACATGGACCATTAACATTCATCAATATTAATCAGAATACAAATACCGGTTCAAGATTACCAACAATGCATTCTTGCATTAAGCATGACAGTGTTTGACTTAGATGTTGGTAGGTACACAGCAAAGCATTTAACTTTGCCTGGAGTTTTCAAAACTGAGATTCGTTTGCGATTTATTGATAAGCACGACTGCTAATTCAACAGACGAACAAACTGTTTACCTACCGAAAGCTAGCTTAACCTTCCAAAGTCGTTCGGGTCAATATGACCCGAAGCGCACATTCAAATCATCATAACTCTTCGAGAAAAAATCGCAAAAATTTGATTTTAAAAACCTCTCTGGGGAATCACGAAATACACAATCTGTAGTACCAGGCAACTTCCTGTGACCACCGGAAGTGCTCCCTCAAAAAAATCCGTAATTAGGCTGTTCGGGTCTATATGACCCGAGAGTTTGCGTAAGTTCCCATGGCCGCAAATATTGATCGATTTCGATGAATTTTAATTCATTATATAGATAATTTATTCTAGTTTCTCAATATTGAAAAATAAAGTCGAAATATTTTACGAAATCACCAGTAGCTGATTCCGAATGAAAAAAGTCCCGAAAAAGAGCTCTTTTTAGAATACCTTTAACTTGAGACAGGTTCCAAATATTGCGCTGATTTTATAATATTTGAAATTGTCAAGAATAAATCTATCCATGGATGTATAAATTTTAGGTGGTCCAAAGGAAGTTTTGGCCGCTATCCCGGAACTTCCGGTACAAAAAACTCTTACTTCAAAAAAGTCACCCAATTTTGGCTTTGCATTGCTGTATCTCGGTTAACAATGGATCGATTCTCTTAATTCAAATTTTAGATTTTTTTCGTTAACTTTGTTATTATTTTCGTAGAACATAGTTGGTTCCTCAAAAATCTCAGTTGTTCAGTATATGGTAATGAAACTCACATCTCTTTTGTCATTTTTCCAACTCCCCCTCGTGTCGGTGGGTTTACGCGATTTTGTTAGCGTGATTTCTCTAAAATTTGAACTCAAATTGGTCACTTTTTCTATACCTAGAGATTCATCAGAATCTCCTCTTTCGATTGACATACATTTTGTGTGGTGTTTTGAAAATTTGTAGCAACGTTTTTCGAATTTACTGAAAGCTGCCAGATTTCAACCAGTTTGGTCCACGTTTTCAACAGGTTGGTGTGCAAATCTCGCACCCCTCACGTAGCTGCGGGAGAAACAAATCCTGTAGCTCTCTTTTTGTCGCTCATCAAATCTACCACCCAACCCAGCAGCAGGAGGAACTGCCTTCTCGCCGCGAGGTTTGTTGATTGATTGTGCTGATGCTGATGCCTCTTTGCGTAGTAAATGTTTTGATTTTAAAATAGAGAAAGATTATTTTTCCAAATTGAAATAAGCTTCTTGAATCTTTTAAGATATTTTATCATTAGAATTCTTCAGTGATACATTTGCTTTGAATGTTATCATGATTCTTTTTTCTTATTTCAAACAGTGTCTACTGCAGGAGACACAAAATCTATGACTCAAGTAACAAAAATTCTGAAATTTTAATCAGAAACTTTAATTAGAAATCGGAATTTGAATCGGAATCTGAAATCTGAATCTGAAATTTGAAATTGAATCTGAATCTAAAATCGAAATCTGAATCTGAAATCTGAATCTGAAATCTGAATCTGAAATCGGAATCTGAAATCTGAATCTGAAATCTGAATCTGAAATCTGAATCTGAAATCTGAATCTGAAATCTGAATCTGAAATCTGAATCTGAAATCTGAATCTGAAATCTGAATCTGAAATCTGAATCTGAAATCTGAATCTGAAATCTGAATCTGAAATCTGAATCTGAAATCTGAATCTGAAATCTGAATCTGAAATCTGAATCTGAAATCTGAATCTGAAATCTGAATCTGAAATCTGAATCTGAAATCTGAATCTGAAATCTGAATCTGAAATCTGAATCTGAAATCTGAATCTGAAATCTGAATCTGAAATCTGAATCTGAAATCTGAATCTGAAATCTGAATCTGAAATCTGAATCTGAAATCTGAATCTGAAATCTGAATCTGAAATCTGAATCTGAAATCTGAATCTGAAATCTGAATCTGAAATCTGAATCTGAAATCTGAATCTGAAATCTGAATCTGAAATCTGAATCTGAAATCTGAATCTGAAATCTGAATCTGGAATCTGAATCTGAAAACTCAATCTGAAATCTGAATCTGAAATCTGAATCTGAAATTTGAATCTGAAATCTGAATCTGAAATCTGAATCTGAAATCTGAATCTGAAATCTGAATCTGAAATCTGAATCTGAAATCTGAATCTGAATCTGAAATCTGAATCTGAAATCTGAATCTGAAATCTGAATCTGAAATCTGAATCTGAAATCTGAATCTGAAATCTGAATCTGAAATCTGAATCTGAAATCTGAATCTGAAATCTGAATCTGAAATCTGAATCTGAAATCTGAATCTGAAATCTGAATCTGAAATCTGAATCTGAAATCTGAATCTGAAATCTGAATCTGAAATCTGAATCTGAAATCTGAATCTGAAATCTGAATCTGAAATCTGAATCTGAAATCTGAATCTGAAATCTGAATCTGAAATCTGAATCTGGAATCTGAATCTGAAAACTGAATCTGAAATCTGAATCTGAAATCTGAATCTGAAATCTGAATCTGAAATCTGAATCTGAAATCTGAATCTGAAATCTGAATCTGAAATCTGAATCTGAAATCTGAATCTGAAATCTGAATCTGAAATCTGAATCTGAAATCTGAATCTGAAATCTGAATCTGAAATCTGAATCTGAAATCTGAATCTGAAATCTGAATCTGAAATCTGAATCTGAAATCTGAATCTGAAATCTGAATCTGAAATCTGAATCTGGAATCTGAATCTGAAAACTGAATCTGAAATCTGAATCTGAAATCTGAATCTGAAATTTGAATCTGAAATCTGAATCTGAAATCTGAATCTGAAATCTGAATCTGAAATCTGAATCTGAAATCTGAATCTGAAATCTGAATCTGAAATCTGAATCTGAAATCTGAATCTGAAATCTGAATCTGAAATCTGAATCTGAAATCTGAATCTGAAATCTGAATCTGAAATCTGAATCTGAAATCTGAATCTGAAATCTGAATCTGAAATCTGAATCTGAAATCTGAATCTGAAATCTGAATCTGAAATCTGAATCTGAAATCTGAATCTGAAATCTGAATCTGAAATCTGAATCTGAAATCTGAATCTGAAATCTGAATCTGAAATCTGAATCTGAAATCTGAATCTGAATCTGAAATCTGAATCTGAAATCTGAATCTGAAATCTGAATCTGAAATCTGAATCTGAAATCTGAATCTGAAATCTGAATCTGAAATCTGAATCTGAAATCTGAATCTGAAATCTGAATCTGAAATCTGAATCTGAAATCTGAATCTGAAATCTGAATCTGAAATCTGAATCTGAAATCTGAATCTGAAATCTGAATCTGAAATCTGAAATCTGAATCTGAAATCTGAATCTGAAATCTGAATCTGAAATCTGAATCTGAAATCTGAATCTGAAATCTGAATCTGAAATCTGAATCTGAAATCTGAATCTGAAATCTGAATCTGAAATCTGAATCTGAAATCTAAATCTGAAATCTGAATCTGAAATCTGAATCTGAAATCTGAATCTGAAATCTGAATCTGAAATCTGAATCTGAAATCTGAATCTGAAATCTGAATCTGAATCTGAAATCTGAATCTGAAATCTGAATCTGAAATCTGAATCTGAAATCTGAATCTGAAATCTGAATCTGAAATCTGAATCTGAAATCTGAATCTGAAATCTGAATCTGAAATCTGAATCTGAAATCTGAATCTGAAATCTGAATCTGAAATCTGAATCTGAAATCTGAATCTGAAATCTGAATCTGAAATCTGAATCTGAAATCTGAATCTGAAATCTGAATCTGAAATCTGAATCTGAAATCTGAATCTGAAATCTGAATCTGAAATCTGAATCTGAAATCTGAATCTGAAATCTGAATCTGAAATCTGAATCTGAAATCTGAATCTGAAATCTGAATCTGAAATCTGAATCTGAAATCTGAATCTGAAATCTGAATCTGAAATCTGAATCTGAAATCTGAATCTGAAATCTGAATCTGAAATCTGAATCTGAAATCTGAATCTGAAATCTGAATCTGAAATCTGAATCTGAAATCTGAATCTGAAATCTGAATCTGAAATCTGAATCTGAAATCTGAATCTGAAATCTGAATCTGAAATCTGAATCTGAAATCTGAATCTGAAATCTGAATCTGAAATCTGAATCTGAAATCTGAATCTGAAATCTGAATCTGAAATCTGAATCTGAAATCTGAATCTGAAATCTGAATCTGAAATCTGAATCTGAAATCTGAATCTGAAATCTGAATCTGAAATCTGAATCTGAAATCTGAATCTGAAATCTGAATCTGAAATCTGAATCTGAAATCTGAATCTGAAATCTGAATCTGAAATCTGAATCTGAAATCTGAAATCTGAATCTGAGATCTGAATCTGAATCTGAAATCTAAATCTGATATCGGATCTTGAAATTTAAATCTGATATCTGAATCTGAAATCTGAAATCTGCGATCTGAAATCTGTAATCTGAAATCATGGACGTGAACTTTAGAAATGTTGCCCATCCATTAAAATATTAAATCAAAAAAGATTCAAGCAATTCCTATAACAATAAAGCATTCATTTCGTTATCAGCATCAGCACAATCAATCAACAAACCTCGTGGCGAGACGGCAGTTCCTCCTGCTGCTGGGTTGGGTGGTAGATTTGGTGAGCGACAAAAAGAGAGCTACAGGATTTGTTTCTCCCGCAGCTACGTGAGGGGTGCGAGATTTGTACACCAACCTATTGAAAACGTGAACCTAACTGGTTGAAATCTGGCAGCTTTCAGTAAATTCGAAAAACGTTGCTACAAATTTTCAAAACACCACACAAAATGTATGTCAATCGAAAGAGGAGATTCTAATGAATCTCTATGTATATAAAAAGTGACCAATTTGAGTTCAAATTTTAGAGAAATCACGCTAACAAAATCGCGTAAACCCACCGACACGAGGGGGAGTTGGAAAAATGACAAAAAAGATGTGAGTTTCATTACCATATACTGAACAACTGAGATTTTTGAGGAACCAACTATGTTCTACGAAAATAATAATAAAGTTAACGAAAAAAATCTAAAATTTGAATTAAGAGAATCGATCCATTGTTAACTGAGATACAGCAATGCAAAGCCAAAATTGGGTGACTTTTTTGAAGTAAGAGTTTTTTGTACCGGAAGTTCCGGGATAGCGGCCAAAACTTCCTTTGAACCACCTAAAATTTATACATCCATGGATAGATTTATTCTTGACAATTTCAAATATTATAAAATCAGCGCAATATTTGGAACCTGTCTCAAGTTATAGGCATTCTAAAAAGAGCTCTTTTTCGGGACTTTTTTCATTCGGAATCAGCTACTGGTGATTTCGTAAAATATTTCGACTTTATTTTTCAATATTGAGAAACTAGAATAAATTATCTATATAATGAATTAAAATTCATCGAAATCAGTCAATATTTGCGGCCAGGAGAACGTACGTAAACTGCAGGTCAAATTTATCAAAAATAGATTTGTACGGAAATTTTGCGAACGGCTTTGGAAGGTTAAATAAGATTCGAAGAGAATAATCTTTATTACGGTATCGGCCGTCGTAAGAGTGTGACCATGATTTCGAAAACGATCCTCGCAGTCGCAGCTCTCGTTCTGGTATTTCAAGCTGATTTAACAACATCAATAGATTTTAATAAGGGCATTCTCGGTACCGCTGCGAATGTCGTGCAAGCTCATGTGAATGTCGGTGAAAAGTTGATAACCAATCTACCAGTGCTGATTCCGAGTTTTTCTGAAATCGGTGAATTCGGTAAACAATCTCTTCTGGGGTATCCTTTCGAAGCAGTTGCCCTGGGAATTCACCAGTTCTGTTCGGCTGCCGTGGCCACTAATGGAACCACACCGAGGATTGAACCAGACTTATCACGGATGAGCTACCTCCTGTTGAGTGACCAGGGAAATTTTTCGTTTCCCCTTTCCAACGCAGCTGATCTTTGGAGCAGTCCATATTTCGCCAAGGACTTGAAAACCGTTATTCTCGTAACGGGTTGGCTTTCAACGATAGAGGATCCGAATCTAGCCGTTGATACAATCTATCAAGCATACCGTACGCGAGGCGGAGTTAACTTTGTCGTCATAGATACAGTAGCGCAGCTCAATACGCTCTACTCTTGGTCGGCCTTCAACACTAACAGCCTGGGAGAGTCCTTGGGCGATGGCCTCATTGAGTTGGCCAACTATGTGCCTTTAGAATCGATTCATCTGATCGGGCACAGTTTGGGAGCCCATGTGAGTGGCGCTGCAGGGCGACGCTTTCAGGAGCAGAAAGGAGTCAACTTACCGCGCATCACTGGACTGGATCCGGCCAACCCATGTTTCAATGAAGGCGAAACCCTTTCTGGATTGAGCCGCGGCGATGCTAACCTGGTGGACATCATTCACAGCAATGTACGTGTTCTCGGAAAGCGTGATCCAATAGGGGATATCGACTTCTATCCTAACGGGTAAGTGAATGGTTTAATCCTCTACTGCATACGAACCCATGGGTGCTAAAGTGTTAAAACAGATGAACAGCTCGTATTCAGCTACTGAGTTAAGGTTACTCAAGCGAATTTAAACTAGTTGGACTTTTTTTCGACCTCCAAACGAACTTAAATAATAAAAAAATAACGTTCCTGCCTGCACAATATGTGCTTTTGCCACATTTTTCATCCATTTGCTTTCTTATGGTTCGAAGGTGAACTTAAATTTTCAGCTGAGTAGTGTGGCACGGGCACCCTAGCGTACACGTAAAATTGAAAAAAGTTTTAATTTACCGAGGTGATTTTTTTCCATCCATCTTTCTCGGTAAACTTAACCTTTTCTGATTTACCTTGCATTGTATTCTACGTTTTTTTTTTCATTCACCTAGCAAAAAGATTATTTTTACCTTTTTTTATTAACCTAGCGAAGAGTTCCTTCTTTCTCTTCTCTGTTTGACTCATCTGACTAGCTGGGGAATAATATTAATCCACCGTTCATGGCCTAGAGGATAGCATTCAAGTCTTCTAAGCCAACGGTCATGAGATTGATTCCTAATCACGGCGTACATAGTACAGATTCTGTGGGTTAGTTAAAACATTTGTTAAATTCATGGAAAAAAAAACATTAGACCCATTCCAGCGTGACGTCACAACGTTTGCAAAACCATTTTTTGGTATATTGTATGTAAGTTTTACAGGTCATATCGCACATTGTTAAAAATTGTACATTATAGGGTCAAAATTTAATTCTCTACAATTTGAAACCAAAAGTATTTGTGTAGAATAAATAGTTGACAAAATATAAGCAAAAGGAACCGTGACGTCACAACGCGCCTCTTTTCCCACTTTTCAGTTTTTTTTACAACGCCGCAATTTTCTGCTCTTCTATTTGATCAAATTTCATGAAAATTTCAGGAAAGTATCGATTCATTACAACCAACAAATCACTGTTTTTGATTTTTTCAAATTTTGATTTCAATTTATTTTAGAGCGATTCAGTTTCGTGACGTCACAACGCACGATTTTTTTAAAGCAGGGTTTTGCAAAGCGTTGTGACGTCACGAAATTTTATGGTTAGCTACATGAAATTAATCAAAGTATAATCTTAGAATGAATGCTTGATTTACTTAAAATGCTTAAAAACTTAATAAATAATGTGATTTGGTGATGAAACCGATCCATTTATTCCCAAAAATTAAAAGGAATTAAATCTTAAAGGCCCATATAAGCAGATAAGGTTTGCAACACTGCTCACAACAATTTTATTCGAAGTTTTTTTGTGTGATCATATGAATATTATTTAGGACAAAACTAAAACTAGGAAATATTTATTCGTAAAAGCGTTGAAATGTGTTTCTGAATCTTTTTAATCTTTAATTGCAAAGGAAAGGAAAAATAAATGATAATTTCAAAGCCTTCGATCTTTTCAAAGGTAGTTAATCGACACTAGAGTGCCTAAATCAGCCATCTAATGAAAATCTTTTAAATTGCAAGCTCAAATAGATCCTAGGCCTAACACAAAGTCCAGTGCCAAATTTGGGGATTGGCCCACGGAAATAGAAGGCACAATGAGCCTAAAATTTTTATGGATTTATGAGAAATTGGATTTGGAAGGACATTAAAACCAAGTTATGCACCAATTTCTGAAGTCCCTATCGGCTGATTTGTTTTAATTATAGTCATTCACAAAACTTTCATTATGTCATTATGTTCATCAATAGTTTATCTCAAGATCCCATTTCGACAATGGTTTAGTTAAACAGGTTTTTGAGTTTCAAAAATAAGTTTCTGATGGGTCAAATACAAAAAATACCTGAATGATCGTTAATCGATGCTAATTTTGAGCTGTTTTATGATCACTCTAATCGAAACGCGTTCCTCAGATGAAATATTGTCATAATCAAAGCTTTAAAATACTCAAATTAAAAGAAAAATTGGTTGATAAAGACCTAAATTATTGACGAAACACGTTTTTTTTATCATGTCGAACAAAATCTACATAATTCCATACAAACTTCAGGTGCGTTGCGCAACCCCTTCCCTTAGAATAATCTGACCCAAATTTTGCATGAGACCTTGTGCTAGTACATATTTGAATTTATTTAATTTTGTTATTCAGTACAAAGTCTCTTTTGTGAGATTTTATGTAAACACGATTTGGATTTTCTAGTGACATTTTTTGAGGTGGAAATTTTAATAAGGGCAGTTTTCTATTAAAATTGTTTAATTAATTTTATTAATTAATTTTCTATGAAAAACTTATGAAATTTTTAATAAAAAAATTAATCTGTTAAGTTAACCATGTTCAAAGATTTTTTGAATCTCATTACATTTATTGCATGGAACTTATTTTGTTTGAACATAATGCCAGAAAGAAATAGAAGCTACTAGCGGTGTTTTTCATTCTAACATAGATATATGAAAAACTTGATGTTTTGCAAGATTTTTATTCAAATCACAGATAACTACCTGCTTTATGATTCACGAATATTCTTTTACAAAATCGATGAGGATTTCATTTGTTTGATAGTTTGTTTATTCTTGAATCAAGCGTTTTTAAGCGCTGTTTTATATGTTTTATTAGAAATGTTTAAAAACAACTAAGTTAATGCAAAAAAAATTAGTTTCTTTAAAAACTTGATGATTGAATTCGTTTATTGAAGCACATTGTTGTGTTGAACTTGAATTGAAGAAATACTATCATAGTGTTGAAGTAAAAAGTCTTGAACGTTTTCGAAAAAAAGTAAACAAATTTTCGTGACGTCACAACGCATTCTTTACCCGGGTGCAACTTACAACCTGTTGAACCGATTTTCAATCTAAAAATTGCGTTAAATTCCACTCAAAAAATTTGAAGAGACCTCCAATTTTCGACAATATGTGAAATTTCAGTAAATCATAAATTTAAAAACAGTAGAATTTTCGTGACGTCACAACGCTTAAAATAGATACCTTTATCAACGATTCTAGAGCGTGAACTTTCAGTGACTGTTATTTATCTTATATCATGCTTAAAAAATGGCTTTTCTACCATCATTTTGCAGTAATTTTTTTTGACATAGCTAAATTTTTGACAAAGTTATGTTATAAGTAAAGAATATTTGCAAAAATCAATTTAATTTCATACTAAAATTTTTAAATTTCAACGTTAACATACTCAATTCTAAAAAAAGGTAGCTGAAAATCTTTTATTGGAAAATGACACTCAAGAAATAACCTTTCTAACGCTATGTAATTTATTTTTGGATAATGAAAAATAAAAAACGGTTCTCCAGTTGAGGGGTGCTTGGAATGGGTCATTAGCATTTGTAAAAGATGCTTGAATAGGATTTGATTCGATGTTTCGAAATTTCAAACGCGTTTTTCTCGTTTCGAGCTAACTGCTAGTTTCGCCCTTATGAAATGTTACGCTAGGTATACCGGGATTGCGAGCAGCGATGTCAACCTTCCAGATTTTGTCTGGATCTTCCAGACTTTTTGGACTTCTGCCAGACATTTTTTCAGGTTTCCAGACTTCCAGACTGTTGTCATTTCTTCCAGACAATTACAGACTTTTGGGCTAGAACATAAATTGTTCATAGGAACTATGAATATTCAAAATGGTCATGGTAAATTATGGCAGGAAATGATTAGAATTTAATTATGAATTCAGAAGTGATTGAAAGCTATAAATAATGACAAATGCTTCGAAGTGTTAAATTGAGAGTCAAACAACAGAACATGTAACTGTTAACCGGGCCATAGAATACACAAATGGCATATGCAAATTCGTTGATTCCACGACGATTGTTTGATCTATGCTCGCCCAAACACGAGCCAAACAAATTTCGCGCGAACACAAACGATGGCGAAAACAGCAACAGGAACAACAAAAAAAACACCTCCACCCAGACTGGGGCTAAGTAAATGGCCTGAATTTTGTACAAACAGCACCATACAGCATGCCACAGAGGGTGGTTTGTACAAAATATTTCGATCCCGAGCGATTTTACTCAAACCGTTTGCGCGATCATTCAAACAGTGCCATAAACGATGCAAATCTTATTCACAGAGACGGAATTTCATCAAAATTCATCGAATTTCATCGCATTTGCACAAATGTGGTGTAGTCTATGGCCCGCTTTAGTGACAGAAACCAGTAACAAACGATCAGTGGCTGTCTGCAACATATAAATCTGGCGACCAAAAAAAAAGTAACCACATTCAAAAGAAAGCTATCCAGACTTTTCGGGACATTTCCAGACATTTTTTCAAATACTTCCAGACTTTTTTGAAAAACAGTTGGCAACCCTGATTGCGAGCGCGCCCATCGCCGATACGCGGGCTGAAATTTCATATATTGAGTCTGTTCAATGGAACATAGTCGAAACGGGTCGAAACAAGTATAAATGGCTCGTTGAACATCTACCACCCAAGTAACCATAAGCACTAAAAACTTGCACCAATTCTCCTCTAACTTCAGCTATTGGCGATTTGCAGCAAAGCTATTTCCTATGCAACGCCGACTGGTTGTCACTATTGGAACTAACAAAAGGGTGATGATAGCAGTTTTTCAACATGGCAGTGAATACAGGTTGTTTTCAAAATTATTCTTTTTGCTTAATCTACTTCATCCCGGACAATACCAAAGGTTGAATGATGTAAGAAAATCTTTAATTTACTAGTTCCATTGATTTTTGTTAAGCGTAATAAATGTTTCCTATTTTTTTATCGATAAATCTTATTTGGAAAAATTAGGAACTATTTTAAGCAAGACTGGCATAATGGACGGCGTAACTTCGTTTGCTCATAAGATGGCATGTACATACTTGCAAAGTCGAGACAGTAAAATGAAAGGACAGTATTGCTTGACTTAACCGACATTTACTTTTAATGGTTGAAAATGGGATCCATGCATAGTAAAAGCACAGAGAACTAAAAGCTTAATTTGAAAAAAAATGGGATGTTTTGAAAAATCAATTTAACGTTTTTGGAAACTGAAATTTAACCCCTTTGTGTGTTATTGATGAATTGTTTTCTTTATCAAAATTCTATATCGATGTCGACTGAATATCAAATAACTTTATTGATTAAAATCTTCTTCATTTACTTCTAGCAACTTTTTTTCCTAATCGATATACTTTCAAACACGTTATCTAACAAGCCAAAAACAGAATGTAATGTGTTATTGACAAGAATTCACTTAAATTTGAGCAGCATCCTCCTGGGAAACAGCAGTCAGTTGATGAGAAATCAGTTGATTCAATTGGTTTGGCCGGAGGGTCCATGCAATACCTCTTTCGTTAATTGAATCTGATAAGGCTCAAATTGCACCGAGGTTTTTCTTTTCATCCATGAGTAGTAAGGTTTGTGCGGGTCAACTGCTGGATTTTGAAGACCAGTTGTTCTACAAATTTGCTTTTTAAATTTCCCAGCTTGTTCGCGCTCAACTGCTGCCCAAATTGAATTGCTTCCGGGTTCCACTTCAAAATGTTCCGAAGTAGCTGGCGTAACGTCTGGATTCCAGTGGTTTGGCAAGTAGATTTCCTTTTGATATTATCTGGCAGGGTTCTGTTTATTTGAAGCCTCGCATTGTGGACAGCAAAGTTGTTGTTGAACGGCAGAGGAACCTTTTCCGGGAAACTAAAATTTTCGGAATACGAACACATAAGAGGATTTCAAAATTATGAATAGCTACGTAATACGCATTTTCCTACCAGATTTACTGATTTCTTTCTTAATAATATCACATTTAACACCGAAATTTGTAAACTTTCTTCAATGTTTTCTAAAAATACTACGTGTTTTGACACTTGAGTCCCTATCATCATCATTTTGATCGTAGCACCCTCTGAACGTCGTTTTGAGCTGCAAATCGCCAATAGAGCTTGATTCTGTGCATCATATTAGCCCTGTGAGCCAGGTTTGGCGAAATTAACTGCGGCTTTAGTGCAGAAACTGGTATAACCCTATAAAAGCACTGTGCTATGCTAAGTTGATACTATAGCGTTGGCGGGCAAAATGCTGGGAAAATGCAAATGGCGTCCAAATGAGGTACAACCATGCGGGTAAAAAAAATGGATTTTTGTTTGGCTCCATTTTTCTGCCATGATAATGAATTTGGCTTATTTTGATATTCGCTGATGCATATTAAGGGGATCTCTCGGGTTGAATTTTCTAGATGATTGTTTCTTATTTTTCGGGTGAAGGTGACCTGGAATCGAACTCATGACATTCATGGATCGTACATTTTTCAGTAACTCTGCTTGTGGTCCGCGTTAAATCTTTGAAAAAAAGCTCTACTTGAATCAAACTTTTGGCAACCGGTGCCCATAATTTGCATTTATTCAGCATAAATCAATGGTAATGTGCTTTGGCCTAATGCCACTGTAGTACTTACATAGTGCTAAAAAGCATTAAAGCAAGCTTGAGTAATGCAAATTTAATGCTTAGAAAATATAGCATTTGTCACTCTGATTTAGAGCTATGTTGCTTTTCAAAAGCATTGTGCAAAGCTGATAAAATGCTGGTTGCATTTTAAAAGAGTGGCATAATTCTGAAATGATGCAGCATATGCACTCGAAGGGCTGTTGTAATGCAAAATTGCACTTGATGTGCTGATATAATATCATTTAGCACTTGAATGCTGGTGCAAAGCTATAAAAAGGCAAAGCTTTAGTGCTTATGGATACTTGGGCAGTTGACAGAAACCACACCGAACCCAAATTCACTCTTAAAATACACATGATTTTTCACTTAAAAACAAGGATCCAGTGATTTTCTTCCATTCAAGTGCGACATATACATTTCACTTGGCAGTCACTTAAATTTCAAGTGAATTCATCCACATTCACTTCAGTCGTCACTTGAATTTGAAGTGAGAAAAAATATTCACTTCCACATCACCTGAATTTCAAGTGAATGTCAGGTTGTAATTGTGTTTATTTTCAGAGTTCAAAATTGCAAATTCTAAAGAGCAGCGTTTAAAGCTTATGCTGGATTTGGATTTTCCCAATTCTTCAATAAGCGATTTTGGCGGTAGTTTGTGTTAAACGTGATGTAAGAAAAAGTTATTTAAATGTGTTATCATGTTTCAGCTTGTGGGTTGAACGGGACGGGAATTTCTGGTTTGCAGCAGGGAAGATTTAGAAGTCGCACTATCCGCAGTAACCGATCTGCCTTGGGATTACGATGGAATTTTCCTTTCGCCGTAAATTTATGGAGAAAGCGTAATGTAAGTATTTGGAATCGTAGTGCTGTTCTATAAATGTTCTTTTATTTAAAAACGCGAGAGATAGTGAACTAGAAACTTACTTAGAAACTCAGATAAATTTCACTCCAACGTCATAGTGTAATTCACTTGATAGGTCACTTAAGTGAATTTCACTTGACCCACCACTTAAAATTCAAATGAAATTACGTATGGCGAGAATTTACTACAATTGTCACTTATTTTTTAAGTGAAAATTATTTTGGGTGCAGTTAAAACCGATTTTTACCAATCATTGAACGAAGCTATTGTTGGTTTCGATATGACAACGCTGCGTATATGATAGAAGCTCAAAAGCATCGATGTTGGCAATCACTAGCACAACGGACCTCTATTCTAATATGCCCCTCTAAATGAGTTCATGAGCAATGAAATCGGGATGAATAAGCCAGTGATGCTTAAAATCCCTTGAGAAAAAAAAAAAAAAATGAGCAATGAAATGGATAGAGAAGAATGCCACGAAGTGGTAAATTCCTGGCATAAAAAAATTCGGAACGAATGTGAATGAAAATTTACCCCTGAAACTTCACACTGGCGGTCCTACCAAGAGATTCTTAAGTTTAAAGTAGATCTGACAAGAGCCAATGCGTGCTGTAATTTGTAAACGTACTTCGAAAAGCCGAAAATGCTCTCCCCTACAAGGGAAAAAAGGCCAAAAATGCATACTTTTACCCTTTTTTTCTATATTTTATTTTTTACTCAGATTAAACTCCATCCAACCCGGTTGCTACACGGTCGTGTGCTCGCACAGTCGAGCTTGGGAGTACTACGCAGAGAGCGTTCTGCCGGGGAACGAAGGCAACTTTATTGCGGTCAAATGCAACGGTTTGTCGGCACTGATATCAGGTCTGTGCCGTCGACAAACTGCCACTATGGGTTACAACGTTAGTCGGAACACGAAAGGAAACTTTTTCCTGCGCGTCAACTCTGCTTCTCCCTATGGGAAGAAGAAGAAATTTTGATTTGAAGTGTAGGCGGTCAAATGTTTAAAAATAAAGAATATAAAAACTCGATTATGGTTTCTTATTTTAAAAGTCGTAAAAAATTAGGTTACCTACCTTAGCATGACGGCATCACTTGGTTCAATTCTATACAAAAAGGGTGCGCAACCGTTACTAGTTGGACCAAAAACGAACGAAACTTTCAATATGAGTCAGGCCCGTGCGAAGGACCTGGTCATGGGGGGGGTTTTCAAAATTTAAAATTCATAATCAAGATTTTCAAAGTTTGGAATCATTGCTCTTTCCGGCAAGTCATCAATAAATTATTTAACATGATGTTCCTTATTTTGAGCTAGACATTTGTATATAAAAAAATACTAAGCAATCAAGTTAAAAATATTACATCAATTTTTCAACAAACACAGAAAATGACATAAGAATAATAGAAAAAAAATTCATCAATTTTAACCCAGATTAAAAAGAAACTAAACAGAATTCTAAGATAAATTTTTGACCAGATAAAAGAATAATCATGCTTTGAAATTGTTCAGCAAAACTATAACAATTGTTGTTTATTATTCGTCGAAATTAACATTCCTTTTTTTGCATTTTCAATTGAAGAATAGATTGAAAAATTCCGCTGTAATATTTTTAATTTGAAAAAAATATTTAATCACTATTTGTTTTGTGAAATCTTGATTAGGAAAAAGAGAAAATTTATTCGAAACACATACCTACTTGATGATTAAATTAATTTTGACAAGAAGAAGAATATCAAATTTACTTTAAGAGTACCAGTGATCTAAATCAGAGATAAAATTATTTTTTGTTTCGTCTAGTTATCAACCTAAAAGACTGAAATAGTTCATTTCTGAATTTCACAATTATTACTACATATATTTATAAAATATCATGTTCAATTCATAATTGGAAGCTTTTATTGCAACAGTATAGTTTAGGAAATAGGTGATTTCTTAAATGACCAATAAGAAACTTTTTAAAATAAAAACAAAAAAAAATGAAGTTTTGTCGTAAATATAGTTACCTCAAAGCTATTACTTATTAAATAAATGTTGTGCATAAAAATTCAGCTTTAAAGTTGCTAATTTGAATAAATTCTTTTCATAAATTAAAAAATCATTAACGATTGAAAAGGATTATTCAAAGTAATAAAATAAGTAAAACGCTTATAAATTTTCAAGCGCAAGTTTAATAGTTTGAAATTTCAAGCTCTGAATATTTTGTAGCCGTCAATTGAAAAACTGGGTCCTAGAAAGGACGAAAGATAGAAACTTTGTTTTTCTTTTTAGAAAATTTAGATTATTTAGCTTAAGAACATATTCATTATTAAAAAACAATGAAAAATTTATTTAAACTATTTCAACAGAAATGAAAAATGTTTGACTATAAAAATCGGCAAATTCATGTAAAAATTTGAAATTAGAAAAACTTTAAAATTCGGTTACTTTATTTGAATATTAAAACAAAATTATACATTAAAAAAGATACGTTTCTAGTGTTGATGATATGGAGTTTTTAAGTTTAAAAATCAATCAGTTTTAAGTGAAATCAATCATTGGTAACTAATTCTCTAACAAATCTTCATGAAATTGATAAAAACTGATTCCTTTTTTGTTTTTTATACTTTAATTTATTTAGGAATAATAATAATGATGATGATGATGCATGATTGAAACAAGTTAAACTCTACAGTTTTTATAAACTTGAAATAAATCATTACAAGCAAATCCGACTCTAGTGAAGAAATTTAAAATAGAAAAGATGTTATCTGAATTATATCTGAAAAAAATTTATTTAAATGAAGTAAAGTGAACAAGTAGAAGACTGCTATAACTTTATTCGTTGAAACCAAAATTAGTTGCAATCTAGGGGTAAGTGGATAATTGATTTGAAGCCTTTTTTTAATTTTTTTTTGTTTTGAAGTTTTGTCACAAAAAATCAAGAATGAAATTGATTTTTACCTATTTTCAAAAGTGATTTCAAAAATAAAGCTCTCAAACAAAAACCTTTTATTTGGATTTTGAGCACCAGAATTATTCAAAATCATCTCTTAAATTCTTGGCACCAGGGAAAAAATGTTGAGTAATTTGTCAAAAACTTTTTGGATATGGAGTTTAGGATTTAAAATTGGTTTCTTCAGAAATATTTCATATCAGCAAAAAAATTGGAATGACACTAACCCTTTTTTACAATCAAAATGGTTAGTTATAAAGTCATCGATACTAGTATTTTGTATTTATTTAGCTAAATCAGTTGACTATCATAAGTGTTCAACACCTTTCACTTGGCTACCAACTTGTGATGTGTAAAATTGGTATTCTATGAATGAATTTTGAAGTGCAAATGGTTAGTTTCAAATTTTGAACTTGTATAATTACACTTCTTAATAAAAATCCATTTTAAACACGAGTTAGGGGATTTACGTGTCAAGATTTGAGTTTTAATACCAAATGTATTAACTGAATTACAAATCGATATCTGTAATTGATTGGTTTCAATTCGTGAACGTCATAAAGAGCCGTAAAATGAAATGTCTTAGGGCAGAAACACAGTGCACGCGAGCGAGCGAGCGAGCGATTTTTGAATGAACCTGAAATGAATTTCACGCGAACATTTTTCAGGATCGTTCACAGTGCACGCGACGAACGGGATGCGATTTACACTGAGAAAAAACTTTATGGATAGGAAAGAAAATAATATTTATGTAAATCAATTTATAGAGAATTGAAAGAATAATTTTTAAGAGGTTATTTTTGTTTAAATCGTTATGAAAACATTCGTATGTGACATTCAATTAAAATTTTTAACAGCGTCTTAAAACCATTCAATTATTTTTATTGCCGAATCCACAAACCGGAGTTTTCATCGCTATCAGCGCCGGCGACTTTCACTGACGTCAAATCATGTTGTAACCGTCCATATTTGAACGTTCACTCGTTTATTTTATATTCCTCAATATTCTTAAAATTATAATTAAATTTATGGTGAAAATCACACTTCTACCGAGTTATATAGTTAGGGTAGTTTTAAGAATAAAAAGCCAACCAACAAACTAAAAATGCATTCAAAAATTCACTAAAAATAAAACAAATAAAAATGAAACCAAAAATTCAAAATATAGAAAAAGAAAAGAGTAGGTTGCGGCACAACGTCTTTTTCAAATTTAAACCAACAGTACACTGCTAGGTTTGTAGACAGTAGCAACAACACCACACTCTCCACAAAACACCACAGAACTTCACCAAAGTGGTATAATATTGCCCTATGGTAAAAGTTCATCGAAAAATGGAAAAACGGAGTTGGAAAAAAAAGTGAGACTTCCGCTGATCTTCCACTTCGTTTCGGACCAGCAAGAAAGCAACACCCTACGCTACAAAAAGTGTCTGTTAGATAGTTTGCCTCTAAATCGTCTCTTAACTAGTTCCGGAAGTTTCTTATCCGTGTTAAGTGACCTCGTTGATCAAAACCTTTGGCTTAATCCGTGGGTAGCGCCAATTTCTACCAGGATAAGCCTTGGTAAACTGTCTGGTCCCGAAGAAGGCTGAGGTGGCATACCTCATTTCCGGATATTCCGAAGGAGCGTCCGTCAACATACGCTCTGACAAACTCGTGGTCGGACTGACCAAAAACTGGTGCGGAATCCTCCATTGGTGGCTCAACTGACAAAAAACAACCCCAGCGACGGTGAAACCAATATCCCGACGGCCTCGTGGTGGTGATTCCATCCGAAGGATTCAGGTACGAATCCGAGCGAATTTAAGCGGACATAATCTTTCCGATCGGCGAATCGGATCTCCCATGCAGACGGTCATCGGCAGCGGCGGGCCCAGACACTTACACCACACACATAAAAAGTAAGTTTTCAATGTCAATACTTAGCTAGGGACGTTAGGGAATGTTAGGTTTTCGGAGTGCCGAATAAAATCATAAAATTCGGTAACTAAGTGTGATTTCTACCTCCTCTTATCACTATCCTAATTACGGCAAGCTTGAGCCGACCCTGGGAATCTTGGGGAATCTCTTGTGACTGAGCGGGCGTAACGAAAGGAGAGTTACATTTTGGCGACTAACGTGAAAAACAGCTTCCCTGTTTTTAAGATAACTGAGGGGGGAGAACGATTATGACCATCGTTTTCATCGGTGTTTCTGAGAAATCCATGTTTAGTTACCAAAAATCTTGACGTGAACTTCATGTAATGGAAAGTTTTTTGTGTTAAATGTAAAAGCACGAGGTAAAAGTTAACCTCACCTTCGAAGAAAAACTTCTATTATAGTTCAACGATTCGATCTCGCGTTCGATTATATGGTGCAAAAATCAACAAAAAAAAAGATCAAGATCAATATAATCAACAAGCAAATCAAATTTTCTAAATTAAAATCAGCAAATTTTTCATTTTCTAAATTAATCAAATCCAGTTTTTAAAAGCATCTTTTTACCGTTCATAAAAATAAATTCACAATGGAAAACATCATCCCACAGTATTTCACTATGAATGTAGCACACCTTAGCGACGATGAATTGATCCACGAGTTGATCATTCGCCGCATCGCTTTTGTAGGTGACTCTCGATCTTCGCAAGAGCGAAACTGCAGAAATGCATTAAAACAAGAAAAAATAGACGGTCAATCCGATATCGAATATGTAGCGTGTTGGAACTCAGTTCAAGAAGAGTTGCAATTGTGCGACTCGAAAGTCACAGAAATCACGAATTTTCTAGAACCGGGACGGAACAAAAAAGTTCCTGATTAAAAATACAAATCGCGTCTTTTGCATTATCTTTTTCGTGTTTTAAGATTGAAACCACACACGGTAGACGAATTCGAGCTGTCTAATATTTCCGAAACAGCAAGTCTTTGCGTTAAACTGTTAAACAATTATTTTTCATTAGTTTCACCT
The DNA here is from genome assembly GCF_029784155.1 of Uranotaenia lowii. Classification (NCBI taxonomy): domain Eukaryota; kingdom Metazoa; phylum Arthropoda; class Insecta; order Diptera; family Culicidae; genus Uranotaenia; species Uranotaenia lowii. The sequence goes on from NC_073693.1 coordinate 255,951,194, forward strand.
TTTCCGGCAGTTCGGAGAGCCGAGAACGACAGCATAAATGACACTTAATTCGCATGCGTAATGAATTTTCGAATCCAATTAATCAAAACGAACCCATTGATACTCAAAATCCCACAAATAGTTCAGAAATGCTAGAAGAAAATAACGATGAGCGAGAAGAAGATCGTGTAGAACAAACTCCATCTCACCGCGAGGAAGAAGAAGAAGTGGATGGAGCAGTTGGTGGTTCCTTTGATCCGTCTGTTGATCAAGAAATGCACCGATTACGTACAGAGAATTCGAAATTAAAAGCACTGCTCGAAAATGTATTATCGCGTATGGAACGTCTCGAAGCAGATCGTGTTCAACAACCAATCGTGGCTTTAAATAATGAAAAACAAATTTCCACACAAAATCGTAAAAACCCAACAGAATCGATACAGGAGTCTAGTTTATCTAGCCCAACTGGGCCTAAGTCCAATTACAAAGAAATTTTAGGTTGGTTAGAAAAAGAATACGCTTCGAATAATTTGAATACACTTAACCGGGATGATTCGAAAAATCAAAAGAGTACTAACCATAATATAGATGTGGTGAAATCCGTTAAAGTTGATGATAATTTAAGCCACAATTCACAGATTCGCGAACCCGCGGGAAAAAGATATCCGATCCATAAATGGAATATTAAATACGACGGTAATGACAATGGCCGACGTCTTAACGAATTCCTTAGAGAGGTAGAGTTTACCGCTAGATCTGAGGGATTCTCCGAAAACGAACTTTATTTTTCCGCGTATCACTTTTTCACAGGCAAAGCTCGTACCTGGTATATGGAGGTCAATGCCCATAACGAGTTGCAATCCTGGTCAGCAGTTGTTTCAGAACTCAAGAGGGAATTTTTACCAGCTGATCTTGACTACCAATATGAGAGACAGGCACACTTACGTAAACAAGGCTCAAAAGAGCGTTTCCAAGATTACTACTTGGAAATGTCTCGCATATTCCGAAACATGTCTATCCAGCTCGACGAGCACAAAAAGTTCCAGATTCTATTCCGTAACCTCCGCTCGGAGTACAAGAGCGCCATGCTATCCGCAAATATCACTACAGTAAACAGTATGAGGGAATTCGGGAAGAGCTTTGATTCCATCAACTGGCAGTGGTATGTGAGGCCGGAACGCGATCGAGTCTACGATCGGCAGGTTAACGAAATCGTCTCTAATAGTACACACTATTAATTTTTTGGTGTAAATTTATGTCAAATTGGATGCACAAAATTGAAGCATCATTTTTGACATAAATTTACACTAAAATAGACAGAAACGCTTGAAGACATAAATTCTCGGGGACATAAAATTGCAAAGAAAAGGATGTAATTTTATGTCAAATTGGATGCACATAAATAAAACATCGCATTTCACATAAAATTACATTGTTTTTGACATAAAATGAGACCAGTACATAAATTCAGGGATTTTTCCAGGAAATAATAACAACATTTTCTTCAGTCATACAAACTGGTACTGTGATCCCAGTTTATTCTATATTAATAAAATCTGTAACTAATATTCACCTAGCAAAAACATGATGATATGATTTTTGTGACTATTTCATTATATTTAACATTTCATTAATTCAACAATCGAATCTGCTAACATGTGATATGCATCAAGTTTCGGGTACGCTTTCCAAAACTACATAGACGTCGTGAGCGAACTGTTAATGAACAAACTGAAAGAGAACCAAAACAAATATAGTCAGTGTCCAGTTAATACTCAACAAGGCATAAAAATCAGTTTTGATAAAGTTCTTTATTGCTTTCAACTATAAAAACTAGTTATACACACAATTTCAAATTTGATCAGCAAAAAACTAACTACTTAACTAACTAAATTCCAGTAAAATGTTCAATGTCCGGACAAGATTTTTACTAATTTCTCATTTATTAAAATCATTTTTTGTTAAAACTTAAGCAGTTTTTTTTTTCGAATAATTGCTAATTTAAGAAAAATTAATATTTCAGTGTTTTTAAAAGGGATTTCTTTTCCCGATATATAATAAAAATTAGAATTGATTGGCTTAAATCATGTATTCTATTTTTATAAAACAACACAAATTAAATTGATTCCGCAATGCACTTTCGTATATCGGCATTCCAGACACAAGCGTTTGGCTTTTCTTGTACTGCGTCAAGGAGGCAAAGTACATTCGACCCCCGCTCCGAGACCAGCTGGTTTCTTTTCTCGCACATATTATCAATTTTCCGCTTACTCCTTACGTTGGCTAGGCTGTATGGATAACAATTAGACATCTTTCAGAGCCAACACCAGAGCAGCTTACTGGAAATAGAACTGCTATTGGGAGAAACCTGGAAAAAAAATAAAAAAATAAGTTTTTTTTTTTTCATACCAACTTTTAATTGCCGCACCGGTTTTATTTGTCATCAGCGCTGCCGTTGATGGTCGATTAAAGTGTCATCTTAGTACTTCGGGTCTTAATTTGGGTTGTCCGCTGGTTCCAACGGTTTTCCTAGACGAATAGATAGATTTCTACGTAGTCCATGCCCCTGTAGTATCACCACTGATCACAGTATCACATTCGGAAATCCGAGCAAATATTTCGTCTGAAGTAAAGCCGGTGTCTCTAGAGAAGGAATGCCACTTTCCCTTGATGTTAGCTACTGTTGCTGTTGCACTTGCAGGAAAAAGTTCACATTTTCGTGTCAATCAGTTAGGTATCAATACTAGGCACAATCCTGATCCTAACTACAATTTCTGATACGGAATTTCTGTCCAAATTTCAATTGAGCTTTCGACAGGAGACATTTTTACGCGCAACACCTATAGCTGGAAAATAATACATTAAGTTTGAACTTGATTTCATTTTCATCCAAATTTTTAAAAAAAAACTTACCTGCAGAGTATTTTTCACTCGAATGAATTCGATGATTTTTTTCAGAATCCAAATGTTCCGAAATCAGGATTCTGTTTTGATGGTTTCAATGCAGCCCTTCCGAATAGATTTCTACGCACCAGAAGGGGAAGAGAAGAGTGTTGGCCTTCGTTGTGGTCACTCAACGTGTTGGCCATTCTGTGTCCTCCTCCTCCGCCGCTTGCTGCTAGTATTGGAATCTTCAAAGATGACTTTGACGACGTAGAGAAACAGCGGTTGCAGCAGTAGAAAGAACGAACAGCAGCATTCTCATCCCTCCGGATCACACGTCGGAAGCTGTGCTAACTATGGCAATGTCTTAATGAGTGGTGGAACGCGAACGGGGCGTCTACGATAAACAGCAGCACAAGGTCAAACAGTACACACCTAGATCGTCATCCCGAGCGGGTGATCCCCCGACAGGATTCCTCTAGAACATTCGAAACCGCCATCCAGCTTGGGAAGAACCAACGATCGTGTACAGCGGTCCGTTCTGTCTGATTGGTACCACCAGGTGAAAACAGAATTCAAATGTTCCAACAACGCGAGCGACCCGTAATCAAAACATTCCGAAATTGCGACCGCCCGAAAAGAAAACAAAAATAAAATTTCTGTCAAAACGAAACACCCATCGCGGTTCGTGTTCAAGCTAAAAGTTCGGGTCCATGCTACAGGAATACTATAATCGAGGCCCTCAGGATCAGAGGGGTGCGGTGCAAGTGCCAAAATAATCAATTTTGAGTTAAGTACACACTCATTTGGCGCAACCCCTTATAGTGTAGTTTTGACCCGATATCGGATAAGACTGGGATAACTCCTTTTTGGTGTACAGGCCTTGTACCCTTTATAGGGTACATAGGCTGTACGTCATATCGTCGGGTCAAATTTACACATTATTTCGAACGCTTGCCCCCTCGGTGGAGATGTGAGCAGTTACTTGTGGTAAGGAATATTGCATGCAAGTGGGAAAAAAATCGATGAAAGACAAATTTTCACTAATTTTTCAAACGCAATTTACTTCCTTTATTTTCGATTCATAATTATTCTTAGCTTTTACTTTGAATTAACATTATTATGTCACTAATTATCTTTTCCTTTCTCCCGGGCGTCCGTTTCAACACCGGCAATAGGATAAAGAAACCTGGAAAGAGTTCAAACTTTTGATTTTCTGATAATATTTTAATCATTTTAGATAAACTTACCGCCAAAGCCTTCGCTGTACATTCTCAAACCTCTTCGCCTCGCTTTTGCGGATCACCATCCTCAAATTACGATGAATGCGAATTCGACTTTCCATATAATTATGCCGATTCCAAGTTCCACAAAACTGTTGAAATTTTGATAAGCTCGAAAACTACCCGCTTTGGAGAGTACCGGGGCTGTTCAAAATAATGTGTAATGTTGACCCGACAAAATGACCCATGTTTTGACAGATCCTGGAGGTTCGCAATAACGGGTCATTTTTACAACTTTTAGGGGTTCCGCCAAATGAGTGTGTATATGTACCTAACGATTCTTCATGTTTCAATGTACATGTGGTGCGAAATAAAGGTTTTTATAATTTTTTTGAACACTTTTTTGATTGAGTTGAAACTGCTCGAGTTCGAAAAATACATGAAATATCGAGCACTTTCTCACCTTCAGCACCATCATAACTCTATCATTTAGGCACTTGCACCCCTCTGATCCCAAGCGCCTCCATTAGTTCTAGAAAAAAATACCCTAGATGTCTTCATCGATTGATTCGGATGATGAATGTGTGTAAGAAGGAAATCCGGCCGCCGGACTAACTGGCACTCTTGTATAACCGTCCGGGAGTCGTATAGGTATATACCGTCAAATCAAAATCAACTGCCTGGAATGAAATGCTTTGAAGGAAACGGGAAGAAGGTATTCAAAGTAAGTTTCACCTTCGTAGGAGTGTTTTGGTAAGTCGGATCTTAATAGTGTATTTGAATATTTATAACAGGCTAAATTTAAAAATCTATTCCTATTCAGCGACTGAGTCCAAATTTGGATTTTAAAACTGAAAATGAGGCATAATTTAAAATGTTGCTTTATTTTGTTTTCAATTTATTTTTGTCTCAGTAATCTAATTCTTGTGCGTAGTAAAACCATTTTCAATCAAGCATCACGCTTTTAAAAAAATATTTTAAATTGTACGACCCAATGTAAGAATGTGTTAACTTAAACGTTTAGCTTGCCGGCTTTTTTATGCATTCAGATGCAGACGCATAGGAGATTCGCTTTTTTCTAAACTTATACCTAATGTTTGTTGGAAGTTTAAGTCAGAAAATTTAACAATTTTAAAAATTATAAAAATATTCTCCGCGAGCGAGTACTGTATTTGCTCATTTATTCAAAGGTTCAAAATTAACATATTTTTTACGAAACATTAATCTAACAAAAACTATTAGGTATAACTTTAAAATGACTAGTAGTGATATGTTCACTACGAAATTTTCAAGTATCGTTTTTAAGAATCAATAATACAGATTACTTACGGTTTTATATAGCCCGCTCGATAGATTCGGTGTCGATATTGTAAGATCCCAATTAGATCCATCATGGTGCTGCTGGAATCGGATCCTCGGTTGTTGTTGATGAACGATGCCACTACTGCTAGCGTCAGTCAGTGTTCTGCTGTTGGTTCCACTTATCTAGCAGCTTCTGGGAATCTTCAAAGGCAGGCCTCGTTTCAGGGATCCCGCTGCCTGCTAGCTTTGAATTGATGACGATCAGTTCAATTAAACTAATAGGTATTATTTCTTTAGAAAACTAAAGTAACGTGAGTATTACCTTTTCGGACTGCCGCAGCAAAACATCCTATCCACTCGATTTCCCGAAACAATTGACTGTTTCGTCACTCCTTCGCTAAACGGGAAATAAATAAAAAATGATTCGGCGGGGACCATGTTCATTTTATGGTAACACTCATTCTAAACGGAAGAGGGAAATGTTTTTATTTGTCCTTTAATTCTAAACCGCGGCAAGCTACTTGAAAGGTTGTCAATGACTGTTTGATTTCAAATCCTGTTTTACGTTTTCGCTATCGTTTTTAAATTCATGACATAAAAATACATCCTTAATGACATAAATTTAAATCTTTTCAAGCTTAACATTCGTTTAAAAGTGTAAATTCTTGTGGTGTGTGTCGTTTAGATAAAGAATGATGTAAAATTAGATCTGATCTGGATTAGATAAAGAAAACCATTAGGTGTTTAAGCGTTTCTAGCTCGTGTAATTTTAGAAAATTTTTGGTGTGTAGGTCCACTAACAATAGACAGTGGAAATCAGGGGAAAAATCTCAAAGAGAGTTCAGGAACTCAGAACGGTACCCAAATCCGAAGAACAGCTCCAACGATCATCAACCGAAACACAAACCTCAGTTTACTAAAACCACACAACCTGATAACAGATCAGAACATATTGGGAAATCTGACAACCCGAAGCCAGGGCCAAGTCGAGTTTTGACTCCTCTGGAACGAATCGTGAAAAGTTATCTTCCCCCGAAGGAGGGTACTTGTCTGAATTGCCATAATTACGGTCACAATCACAATCAGTGTAAGGAAAAACGATTGACGTTTTGCGAAGCATGTGGTTTTCCCGGCTTTTTCGGAACAGATTGCCCCTACTGCCCAACAAAAAACGTGACCAAGACTACCCAATGAGGCGGGGTGGTCAAGCGTCACTTCTCGAAAGTCCTCAGTCAGAAATCGAACACACAACAGCTATCCTGAGTCAAATTGGTTACCATGAAGTCTGTTGCCGTCCACAACGTGAGCAGGAGGTTAATACAATTTTTCTCCACCCACAGCGTTATGACAACAGACCTTATGTGAAAATCGAGTTGCTCGGGATTGAGCTCATTGCCTTATTAGATAGCGGTTCAAATAAAAACATTTTAGGAAAAGGCGCCCATAAAATAATTTCCAATCTTAACATCAACTTGTCATCTACTGATTTGACTTTAATTACAGCAGGAGGTAGCCCAGTTCAGGTATTAGGAGAAGTTGAAATACCCGTTTATTTCAACGAAACAACTAAACTTGTAAATTTCGTTGTTGCACCGTCACTTAACCGACAGTGTTATCTCGGCATGTCCTTCTGGGATCAATTTGGGATCTACCCATCGCTACGCGAAACATTCATCGAAACAATGGATGATTCGGTCGAGCCGATGGATGAAGAGCTCAAATTGAGTCCCGAAGAACTGTCTGAACTGGAAGACATTAAAAATCTATTTTTAACTCCAAAACCTGGTGATATAGGTCGCACTAGCCTGCTCACCCATACAATAGAGATAGCCGATGAGTTTCAAAGTCTGCCTCCAATCCGCAAGAATCCATACCCGTGGAGTCCAGACACGCAGCGAAAAATAAACACAGCGTTAGACGATATGATTCGCGATGGCATTGTTGAGCGCTCACAATCTTCGTGGGCACTGCCAGTTGTTCCTGTGGCAAAACGAGACGTAGATGCTATTCGTCTGTGTCTTGATGCGAGGAAGCTCAACGAACGGACTAAACGCGACGCGTACCCGCTTCCCCATCAAGACCGGATCCTTAGTCGTCTCGGCTCGTTTCGCTACATCTCAACGGTCGATCTCAGCCAAGCTTTTTTACAGATCCCACTCAACCCCAAATCACGTCAATATACAGCTTTTTCCGTCCCTGGGTGAGGACTGTATCAATACACTTGCCTTCCTTTTGGTCTTTCAAACAGTCCCTCTAGTCTCTCAAAGCTCATGGACATCACGCTAGGGTTCGGGGAGCTCGAGCCCCACATATTTGTATATTTGGACGACATAGTTGTCGTGAGTCGAACGTTCAAAGAGCATGCAAATATGTTACGAGAGCTAGCAAAAAGACTCAAAAGGGCCAATCTTAGAATAAATTTGGAAAAGTCTCGATTTTGTGTACCTGAATTGCCCTACTTAGGGTATATCCTATCAACAGACGGTTTGAGACCTAACCCAGATCGTGTTAATGCGATCGTGACTTATGAGGTACCCAAATCTGTTCGTGCATTAAGAAGATTTATCGGTATGTGTAATTATTACCGGCGATTTATTGCTCAATTTAGTGCACTTACCGCCCCACTAACAGACCTTCTAAGGAATCGCCCTAAGAAGGTAGAATGGTCGGCTGAAGCGGATCAGGCATTCCGGCGCATAAAAGAAAGGCTTATCAGCGCACCAGTAATGGCAAATCCCGACTACAATTTGCCATTCACTGTACAGACAGATGCCAGCGATCATGCTGTTGCAGGAGTATTGACCCAAGTGCATAATGGGGATGAAAAGGTTATAGCCTATCACTCGGAGAAGCTCAAAGGTGCTGAGCTTCATTATCATGCCGCCGAGAAAGAGGGATTAGCAGCACTGAGGTGTATCGATAAGTTCAGATGTTACATCGAAGGGACTCGATTCACCTTAATGACTGACTCTTCCGCTCTCACCTTTATAATGAGATCTAAATGGCGAACCTCATCCCGATTATCACGATGGAGCATACAACTGCAACAGTATGATATGCTCATCAAACACAGAAAAGGAAAGGATAACATAGTACCGGACGCTTTGTCCAGGTCTATGGAAGTCTCGGAACTTGTCGAAAATCGGGACTGGCATTCGAAATTGTTTGCCTCGGTGAAAGAAAACCCGGAAAAATTTCCTGACTTTAAAATCGATGATAATCTTTTGTATAAATTTGTATCGGCCCAGTCCGACGTTCTCGACTATGCTTTTGAATGGAAGTTATGCGTGCCAACGGAAAAGCGAAAGGAAATCCTTGCACAAGAACACGATAACTCGTTTCATGTGGGGTATGAAAAAACCGTAGAAAAAATTAAAAAGCGCTTCTACTGGCCTCGCATGGCGTCTGACATTAAAAAGCACGTCTTGAACTGTGAAACCTGTAAAAGAATCAAACATTCCACCATATCCGTTGTTCCAGAAATGGGAAACCAAAGAGTCACAACAAAACCGTTTCAGATACTCACAATCGACTACATTCAATCACTACCAAGAAGTTCCAAAGGCAATGCACATTTATTGGTTTTAATGGATGTATTTTCCAAATATTGTCACTTGATTCCTGTACGAAAAATTTCTTCGAGTAGCGTTTGTGAGCTTCTGGAACAGTTTTGGTTTCGACGTCTTTCGGTTCCCCAGTTTCTGATATCGGACAACGCCTCCATTTTCCAATCGAAAGAATTCCAACAGTTCCTCGCTAAGTACGAGGTAAAACACTGGGCAAGTGCCAGACATCGTTCACAAGCGAACCCAACAGAGCGACTGAATCGCACAATAAACGCGATGATAAGGAGTTACGTTAGGGAAAACCAGCGAGTGTGGGATTCTCGAATCTCCGAAGTAGAGTTTGTGTTGAACAATACTGTTCACACAACTACTAAGTAGACTCCCTATTATGTGATCTTCGGTCATGAGATACTAACAGCAGGTAGTGAACATCGTTTCCAAGATCGAGATACTCTTTCTGAAGAAGAGAGAATTACTAGAATGCGTGTAGTAAACCGGAAAGTATACGATAGGGTTACCGAATTCTTGCAGAAAGCTCACGAGAGTACTAAGCGTAGGTATGACCTGCGTCATAAGCGATATGCTCCAACCTTCTCAGTTGGCCAGCGAGTGTTTAAACGAACGTTCAAACAATCGTCTGCTGCGGGAAATTTCAATGCCAAGTTGGGTGAAGTGTACGAGCCGTGTGTTATAATAGCGAAAAAAGGGACATGTGCATACGAGGTGGGAGACGAAAAAGGGAAAAGTCTGGGAGTGTTTTCTGCAGGAGACCTCCGGACTTAGTTCAATTTCGAAAAAGGATCGAAAAGTGCATCGTTGATCTAAATGGAGTTTCAACGACAGAGTTTTGGCATTGTTCAAAACCGTTTCTCAATACCAATTATCTCTTCGTATTCGAGCAGTTTCCTCTTGATCGAGATGTGCAAGCAATGCAGACGTGCATTTGCAAATAGATTGCAGTTTACTAAAGGTACCTTTGAAAAAAGAAAACATATTTACACATTTATAATTTTCCAAGCAAAACAATGCTTTTGTTCTTCGTATTCATCATTTTGCTGAACATAATATAGTTAAAAACACATTTTGTATTATGAACGCGGTTAAACAAAAATTCGAGCAGTTTTGTTCTTTGTTCCATCTTTGAATATGAAAAATAAATGAAATGACGTCACTCAGCTGAGAACAGTATTTATTTGATTTGCTTGCTTTATGATGCCGAATAAATTGAAAAATAATGACAATAAATGAACATTAATGATCATTTGGCCAACTTTAAAAAAAATGATACTGTCTTATTTCCCTCGAAGTAATTTGGATTATTTGAAGATCGAATCGATATTTATTATGTTTCTAAAAAAACAAAATCTCTTCTAATAAAAAAAAAATATTGGAAGCAAAAACAAAATGGAGTATACCCTCCAATACTAAAATGCACCTCGCGCGATTTTTCTTTAGATTTTCGTTTTGAAATTTTCAACCATCTGATCAATGGTGAAAAGAAAATCATTATTCTGTTATTTATCTACGTTTTTCAAATATTTATTCATTTGTTTACTTTATAATTATCGAGTCCCATTATTTATTTATGTGCAGTTACGTACAGTTTCTTCTTGTCTTAGAGCTGTATATAGTTGTTCTTCTTCGTTTATTTATTTGAATTAGTTTAATTAAATATATTGCCAAAAAAAAAAAAATAAACTGGCTTTGCTAAACTTGAAGTGAAGTGTTGTTTGAAGATTGATTGGAGGTTTCTAATAGAGTGGTACAGGTGCGGTACTACGGTGGAAATTTGAAAGTCTCCCTATGAAAAAAATTGCTTCCACAATTTTTTTCTCCTTCGCCGTGGGGTAGTGTAACCGTCCATATTTGAACGTTCACTCGTTTATTTTATATTCCTCAATATTCTTAAAATTATAATTAAATTTATGGTGAAAATCACACTTCTACCGAGTTATATAGTTAGGGTAGTTTTAAGAATAAAAAGCCAACCAACAAACTAAAAATGCATTCAAAAATTCACTAAAAATAAAACAAATAAAAATGAAACCAAAAATTCAAAATATAGAAAAAGAAAAGAGTAGGTTGCGGCACAACGTCTTTTTCAAATTTAAACCAACAGTACACTGCTAGGTTTGTAGACAGTAGCAACAACACCACACTCTCCACAAAACACCACAGAACTTCACCAAAGTGGTATAATATTGCCCTATGGTAAAAGTTCATCGAAAAATGGAAAAACGGAGTTGGAAAAAAAAGTGAGACTTCCGCTGATCTTCCACTTCGTTTCGGACCAGCAAGAAAGCAACACCCTACGCTACAAAAAGTGTCTGTTAGATAGTTTGCCTCTAAATCGTCTCTTAACTAGTTCCGGAAGTTTCTTATCCGTGTTAAGTGACCTCGTTGATCAAAACCTTTGGCTTAATCCGTGGGTAGCGCCAATTTCTACCAGGATAAGCCTTGGTAAACTGTCTGGTCCCGAAGAAGGCTGAGGTGGCATACCTCATTTCCGGATATTCCGAAGGAGCGTCCGTCAACATACGCTCTGACAAACTCGTGGTCGGACTGACCAAAAACTGGTGCGGAATCCTCCATTGGTGGCTCAACTGACAAAAAACAACCCCAGCGACGGTGAAACCAATATCCCGACGGCCTCGTGGTGGTGATTCCATCCGAAGGATTCAGGTACGAATCCGAGCGAATTTAAGCGGACATAATCTTTCCGATCGGCGAATCGGATCTCCCATGCAGACGGTCATCGGCAGCGGCGGGCCCAGACACTTACACCACACACATAAAAAGTAAGTTTTCAATGTCAATACTTAGCTAGGGACGTTAGGGAATGTTAGGTTTTCGGAGTGCCGAATAAAATCATAAAATTCGGTAACTAAGTGTGATTTCTACCTCCTCTTATCACTATCCTAATTACGGCAAGCTTGAGCCGACCCTGGGAATCTTGGGGAATCTCTTGTGACTGAGCGGGCGTAACGAAAGGAGAGTTACAATGTTGACCCAACAAATCCACGTCACGTGACTCGCAGAATAAGCACCAAAGATTTTATTTCAAAAGTACTTTAATGTAAGATAAATTTGTTCTAGAGTCATATTTATAATTTAATCCTTGCTCATGTTACAGATTGAACAAGTAAAATTTACCTTTTTCTGGATACAAATGTTCTGTGCTCAGCAGTTGAGTGTTTTCTTTGGTTACAGATGTTAGGATGCTATAAATTTTTCTAGGAAATTTCATTGTGAGTCCAAGCAACTGATTTTGATCTGGTAGCTGCGTTTCTTTTCCAGTCGACATATTTTGAACTGTATAATCATGATTATAGAAATTTAAGATGAAGGGAAATGATAAATAACCATTTTTGCAGCTTGTACTTTAAATATTTTTCAGCTAATCTACTCTTGTTTTAAATATTTAAAACAATATCCATATATCAATTTCTCTAGGAAAAGTTATTTTATTTGTTCTTAAAGAAAAGGAGTATTTGTTTTTCGAAGAAAATTATTTTTTATAAACCATCTTATTTATTTTGGCATCAAAACTTCACGTTCTTAAATTATTCAAGCAATTAAAAATGGAATGAAAAAAATTTGGATCGTGCGAGACCTGATGACCACGCAATTTGTCACCGGAATCTCCAAAGGTTTCAAATAATTAGAGAAAAAAAAAACGCGCGCCGATATATGGAATATGCATCTTATGCAGCTTGGCGAAAAAAATAAATTCACAATGTTTAAATTTTCCCCCGAAGTGATGTTGTTTTTTACAGCACAATGAGCACAAATTCACCGTGCCGCAAAATAATACGAATTTCTCTTCAGAAATTGCTGGTCACCATTTCGTCCATATATTGGACAAACGACAGGTATATGCTGGAAAAACTTTGTCATAATTGAAATTGACCTCTGCTTTGAATTTATTTAAAAAGTTAGTCGAGGAAAATCGTTTTTTATTATTTAAAAATAACACGATATATTTTCAAATAAAACTGCCGAGAAATAATCTCAGTGCAGGTTCATATGAAGTTTGGGTGAACCAAAACAAAGTATTCACGCGACTGCTGCGACGGATAATTTTCCGAATGGTATTTCGCGCGATAGTACGAATCGCGTCGCTTGCACTGTGAACGGTCTCACATAGTTTTCAACGTGCTCAAATGAGCTGCGATTCTTCGCGCGAATCGCTCGCTCGCTCGCTCGCGTGCACTGTGTTTCTGCCCTTAGGCCTAGAGAGTGATTTAAGACGAAATTCCGCCGGAGGCGAGCCGAATTTCTGACATATTTGGCAACACTTGTTTTTAAACACCTTTTAAGATCAAGTGATTTCCCGGTAAATTAATTTCTTGTACTGAAAATTTTACTTGGAAAAAATCTCCATGGGGGGGGTTAAACCCCTGGGTGTTGTTTCGGAATTCAAATTTAGATAAAAGTAATAACAATACCAAAAATAAAAAAATGAAAAGGAAAGGGTTTTCTTACACCGTTTGTCAATCATGTTCAAAACACAAACTAAAAAAATGACTGATAAACTAAATTTTGGAAACATATTACAATGAATGTTTCAAATTTTCGATAAGCCAAGAAAGTAAGAAATAAATTAGTTACAAAAGAAAGTCTTAGCAAATTTAAAATTAAAAAAATCTGAATTCTAAAATAAATGTCCAATCTTGTACGAAACTTACCATGAATAGATGTTAGGAAAATGATAATAATTGTTAATTTTTATCCATCCAAATATGGAATTCTTTTCCTCATTTTCAACTGGAAGTTTAGTGAGAAATTCCGCTGTAGTTTTTTTAATTTGAGCAACAAATATTTAATCACGATTTAAAATGTGAGTTACCGATTACTGAATAAGAAATGAATTTTGAACAGAATTTATTCAATGTTCGATGGTTTAATTTAATTTCATTAAAAGAAGAATATATTTATAATTATTTTAAAAGTGCCAGTTATATAAGCCAGACATAAAACCTTTAATAAAGAAAAATCCTCCAGTTATCAAAATTTCATTTTTGAAGCTTAAATAATAACTTCATGTTCAACTACACTGACAAAGAAATGTTAGAAAATGAGTAATTACGTGAATGATAAAAACTGATGAAAAATTAAAAATAATGAGTTCAAAACTTTTGTTATTTATATTAAAAGCACAAATCAAATATAAAGTTACTTAACACTGCGTTTTAAAATTTATTTTTAAAGTTGCTACTTAGAACAATTTTTCAAACTTTTTAGATTAATTTAAAAATCATGATCGATCCAAAAAAACATGATTTCATATAAAAAATTTTAATAGAAAGTTTTTAAATTTTCAATCGCAGGTTTTTAAGCTTTAAATTACAAGGAGTATTTTGTCTCTTTTGATCAAAATATTGTGTCCTGAAAGAACAGAAGCTTTAAATTATGTTTTATTATTAAAAATTTGGAGTTAAAGGCATATGGTTGAAGAACACGAAAATTCAGAGTTTAAAAACAAGGAAACATTTGTTAAAAATATGTCCTAAAAATTTAAAAAGTTTGATTAAAAAAATCCGCCAAGTTGATTAGAAAATTGAAAAAAAAAAACTGTACAATAACATTCGGTAAATATATATGAAAATTGAAAAAAAAACAGTATGGAAATAAAAAAAAATAGTTTTTAAAAACATTTCAGGAGGAGCTTTTTTCAATAAACATGTTTCACTATATAACCATTTTGGTGCTTATTTTTTTAAATTATTTGGTTTGGTAAATAGTGTAGTAAACTAAAAATTTATTCAAATTCGGCCAAACACATTTAGTTTTGGTGATAAAGAGTTTATTACTAGTAAAATCAAACATTGATAGATAACTGATTATGGAAAAATGTCATTACAAGTATTTTTGACATCACAGCAGAAAGCGTTAAAAAAACTTGATTCTATTTAAAGCTCATCAATTCATATAAAACTTTTATTTTTAAATAATATGTTTTGATTTGAGTTTTTGTAAAAAAAAGTGCAGAAACTTCTCAAAAGATTTTTAATTATTTTCAAAAGTCATTTCGATAACAAAAGCTGATAGAAATATTGCATACATATTTAGATTCGGGGAACCCAAATTAGTTGAAATTACCGTTTAAATTCATTGCACCTAAGAAAACTGTAAATTTTGTGGCCTTGTGTAAATTTTTAAAAACCTTTTTTTAAAGTATTTAGAAGAACAAAAAACACGAAATAAAATTGAGTATGAAATTGTTTTTTTAAGAATATTTCATATCAACATAACATTTGTTATGACATAAAAGATTTTTTTAATAAAAAAAATGGTTCGTTCTCAATCTTAGTTACACATCTTAATAAAAACCCATTCTAAAGACGATATACACACAAAACTTTCGGGGCTCCACTTAGCAAAATTTCGCTGTTACTTTCCGTTAGCAAAAATATTTTTCTACCGTCGAGTTAGCAAAAAGCTATATTTACTTGATTTTAGTAATTTTAAAGTTTATCTTGCTCGATTTTAGTAAAACGAAAGTTTTTTAGCCGCTTTGTGTACAGGCAGCAGCCGCCGCGTGTTGGGGGAAAAAAACAAACTGACACGATTGAGCGCGGTTCCGAAAGTTTGATTCTGGTGCTCCTAAATGTGGCTATGTCAACTACGATATACTAGCCTAATCGACGCCGGAAGCGTACAGGTAGGGTCAATTATAAATTATAAAGATTTTCCAACTTTTTAATTGTTTATTATTTTTCTACCAGGTTACAACTTCAAAAAGAAATCCTCAACAGTCTGGAAATGGAAAGGGCCGAGACTGAAAATTCAACGAGCTCCATTCGACACACAACTCAGTGCATTCGTTGGTAAGAATGGCATTGCAATCCGCTCGCCGGAAGGTGCGTCCCCAGGATCGGAACTTCTGTTCTACAAAGTGTCAAAACTTTTAAGAAAAATGTGAAAAATAAATTAAAAGTGAATGAAATTTGAGTATTGTATTTAAGAATCAAACATTCCCCCTAAATCTCCACAGGAAAACCATAAATTTTAAAATTTCAGGTCCGGGCGATCTTTTTCTCCGGTTTTTGCTAAAAAAGTGAGCAAAAATAGCAGCGGCTGAATTTTTCTCTCGTTTGCTAAAATTTTAGTTCGAAAAAATTGCTAAATTGATTGCTAAGATTTTAGCTGGTCAAATTTGAGCAAAATTTTGCTAATTTCCGGCCTCGAAAGTTTTGTGTATACACAAAACTTTTGAGGCTCCACTTAGCAAAAATACTGTGTTACTTTCGATTAGCAAAAAGGGTTGTTTAACTAACACGATAGTAAAAAGGTTATTTTGCTTGATTTTAGCGAAAACTAATTTTTTTAGCAGCTGTTTTTTTGGAAAGCAGCCGTCTTCCCCGCCGCAAAGAAAACAAAACGTGCAGTTACGAAAATTTCAAGAAGAGGATGCTTTTGGTGAACAAGCAGACGACGAAATGGTGGCCTGATCTACACAGGAAGCATACAGGTAAGAGTCCATCTGGACACTGGTGGATTTTACGGGTTTTCAAGTGTTTTTTTTTCTACCAGGTTGCCGTTACCAGCGGATATAACACCAATGCCCGGGAGTCGCCAGAGAAGTTACAAAGTCCTGACAGGATGGAACTTTGTTGATTCCGGTAAGACGACGATAGAAACATCCGCGAAACAACCGGTAAAAATCCTACCCACATCCGGAGCATCTCAGTCCAGGCGCCGGAAGGAAATCAAAGTAAAAAAAGTGTTGTGTTGTGAAATTAAGCGGAAATCCAAAATAAAGTATAAAAGGGAAAAAAAGTGTTTTTTGTGTAAAATCTGATGCCCTCCCTGCGTTTCGAAAGAAAAAAAAAGATAAATTTTGTAAATAAAAATCTGCCCGGTATTTTTCACGCGGTTTTTGCTAAAATTTCAGTAAAATTTTCCGGCGGCTTATTTTGCCCTTGTTTGCTAAAATTTTAGCAGAAAAAAAATGCTAAATTGATTGCTCAATTTCTAGCTGGTCAAATTTGAGCAAAATTTTGCTAAAATCTGGCCTCAGAAATTTTGTGTGTACACACAAAACTTTTGAGGCTCCACTTAGCAAAAATACTGTGTTACTTTCGATTAGCAAAAAGGGTTGTTTAACTAACACGATAGTAAAAAGGTTATTTTGCTTGATTTTAGCGAAAACTAATTTTTTTAGCAGCTGTTTTTTTGGAAAGCAGCCGTCTTCCCCGCCGCAAAGAAAACAAAACGTGCAGTTACGAAAATTTCAAGAAGAGGATGCTTTTGGTGAACAAGCAGACGACGAAATGGTGGCCTGATCTACACAGGAAGCATACAGGTAAGAGTCCATCTGGACACTGGTGGATTTTACGGGTTTTCAAGTGTTTTTTTTTTCTACCAGGTTGCCGTTACCAGCGGATATAACACCAATGCCCGGGAGTCGCCAGAGAAGTTACAAAGTCCTGACAGGATGGAACTTTGTTGATTCCGGTAAGACGACGATAGAAACATCCGCGAAACCACCGGTAAAAATCCTACCCACATCCGGAGCATCTCAGTCCAGGCGCCGGAAGGAAATCGAAGTAAAAAAAGTGTTGTGTTGTGAAATTAAGCGGAAATCCAAAATAAAGTATAAAAGGGAAAAAAAGTGTTTTTTGTGTAAAATCTGATGCCCTCCCTGTGTTTCGAAAGAAAAAAAAAGATAAATTTTGTAAATAAAAATCTGCCCGGTATTTTTCACGCGGTTTTTGCTAAAATTTCAGTAAAATTTTCCGGCGGCTTATTTTGCCCTTGTTTGCTAAAATTTTAGCAGAAAAAAAATGCTAAATTGATTGCTCAATTTCTAGCTGGTCAAATTTGAGCAAAATTTTGCTAAAATCTGGCCTCAGAAATTTTGTGTGTAGGGTTTTTGTTTATCAAGTTTTAAGTTCTTATAATATATTAAACTATAACAACTTATATCAATAGAAACCTTGTGATGTCAGTAAAATATGTTTAGAATATTATATATAGCTAAAGCTACCAGTTTTCTCGTTATTCAGCAAAAAGAAAAAAAAATCCGAAAAAGCATGCCTCGGGAAAACTGCTTTAGTTCATACATTACACGTTCTAAACAGGTTTTACTGACATTACAAGGTTTCTATTGATATAATATTTACATGAAATTAATTATAATTCAAACGACTTAGATAGATTTTACTTTTGGAGTGTCAAATTGACACTCTAAGTCGGAAAAGGCAGTTTTTTTGTCCAGGCTTCCAGGGTTCGTCCATAAAAAAAGTAAAGATGCAATATTAAAGAACTTTTGAATTCATTTAGGATCCCAGAAGAAATTCTTGCTTTTTGAAGCTTCTGAAAAAAGTTACAAGCCTTAAAACTGGCAATAGTGTCAAAATGACACTCTAATGCGGATGAGGGTTAAACTAAAATGGCTTACGTACTATTGGGTGAGACTCTCTCAGCGAAAGTTTGTTATGTTGCGAGAGAGTTTACCTTATGCTAGGGTACGATCACAAATAATGGTGTTTACGAAAAAATTGATTAAAGTGTCAAGTGAACATAAAAAGGACACATTACAAACAGAAATCAATTTGAATTCCTGATCGGCTTAGTACCGATCACTTTGAAATTGAATGTAACTGAACAGAACGGCAATTTTTTCCGTCAAAGTTCCTTGATTCTCATAAAAAAATAGCTATAAAATGATTGAAAAAAAATTAAGGACTTTTACATAAATAATCAGCTACGGTTAAACCAAACACTTTTGTTTTTAAAATATGAGCTCTCAATCTATCTGAATTCATATAAATCAAGATTTTCAATACGTGTTATGAGTTATCTTTGATGCAAAACACCCACTTAAAACCTACTGGCCCAATACTCCTGGAAACTAGCTCAGTAGCAAGGTGTGTAGTATATTTATAGGAGGTGTTAACGAATAACAAATTTCCGATTCAGGCATTTTGGCTATTTCGGCTATGAAACTGCGGAACTCATGAAGTTTACCAACAAACCACAGCAAAGCTGAGCAGGGCCGGCCTACTACTGGGTAAACGGAGGGAACGCGGAACAAAATTTAACGGGATAAGCTGCGGAGTTTCTTGCGAAATCAAAAGAGTTAATTTAATTGAAACTTGAATTTTATTGACTTTTACTTGTGGGATTTATTATTTGCTTCAAAAAGTGTGGGTGTTGGTGTGTAGTGTGGTTCAGAGGCACTGCTTAAATGGGGTGTATCTACATACAGGATTCTGCTCGTTGTTCCGATGCTCGATGATGCTGTTGAACTCCTGCTTGGATGACCAAGAGTTCGCTTTGTGGCTAGGGTTAACTGTCCAAAATAAAGTTTTTGGACTGTTGGAGTTTGCTTTATGGCGTCTTCCCTCGTTGACACGATCGGCGGTCCACAGCAAGGTCGTATTGGCCGTAAGGCCCTTAGGCCTAAGACAACTCTCCTTGGTGAATATAGCCCCAAGGGGCCAGAGACACGGGTCTTTTACGGATTAGGCGTAGACAGTCAAGGATTGACTAGGCAGACTCGTGTGTGGTGTGAGGTCGTGGTTTTCTTTTAGAAAACCAATTAAATATTTAAAGGTCCTAGAATTGAACCAGGTTTATAAGTTACGGATCATTTCCACCCCGTACCAGTAAATTTTACCTGAATGATCCAAGGTTGCCGGACTCTTACAGCCAGGACATTTTGACGATTTCAAAATGGTATAGTTTATGAAAATCGGCTCAAAAAACAATAATCCGGATCTATAGGACCCTAACAGGCTAATTGTCCTTTTTATGCTAAGTGACCCTGGTTAGCCTATTCAAAAATCTAAAAATGAGAGATTGTAGAGCTCCTTATTTTAGGAAAAATCAGAAAATTTCATGTATCTAGCTTCAACCGTTCCTGAGGTATCGCTTCGAGAAAGTAGAGTTCGGGTCATATAGACCCTAACCGCAAAGGTATTGTGTTCATAACTGAAAAATAACAACGATTGTCTCTATGGTGCCAGAAAAACCGTTGGCTACTTTGTTCAAATAAAAATGTTCAGCCTGCGTGTTAACTACAATCGGAACAAGTCGCTCGTTAATAAAGTTTATATTCTTTTATGTAGTTCGGTTGTATTTTATTTTCCAACGCTGTTAATTCCATTGTGGCTCAAACCCAATAAGAAGAAGGTTAAAGAAGGCCAAAGTGATAAGCTTCTAAAAAGACTGCGCGCTTTAGTTTCCATATTTTTTTTTTGTATTTATTCTCCAATTTAAAATCCCTTACTTAGTAGACAATAAAAATTTTAGGCATAATAAAATGTTCAATCCTAGCAAAATTGATTTTTTTACAAAAATCTAAAAACAAACATTACATAACATTGGTCATATACTGTAACTGCCAAAAATAATCTAAATTCACAGTAACCATCACACTGCAAAATCAGAGGAAAAACAGCTATTATAATTAAAATACAACCCAGTACCCGTTGTACTGCTTTAAA